>NW_027527459.1:1855417-1862716 GCF_008692635.1 Crocuta crocuta | reverse complement strand
TACTAGAAATTTCAGCTGATATTTATTGATTTATAAAAATGTATATTAAAGATTTTAACATAAATGACTTATCTCAATAATGAACAAAAAAGAAACAAAATTACAATTTTAAGCCACAAGGAAAAGATTTAATAACTGAGACTGCCATATTCTTTTCCCATATTTCCTGATATTTTGGCAAGGCATTTCAGGATATATTAAGAAAACTCATAGGCCCATTTTCAGGGGTTATATGACGTTCCACAAGCTTCCCGTAGTCTACCTGTTCTTTAAAGCAAAACGTGATTCTATTTCAAAGATAGAAAGTAAGACTTTGAACAAAAAAAGTCTTCAGGCTTCACACAGATGCTAAGAAGGTTGGGATGAAAAAGATAAGAGGTTGTAAAACTAATAGAAAATATATAGCATATGTATGATTCAGTTACATGTGATCCAGTAATCCAATAAAGTAAAGTGTCTGGATAAAAAAAATGACTCTACCTAAGATGGACAGACAAAAGTAGTTTCAATGATCAGACTGGGCAAAGAGCAGAGTTTTCCTTTCTGCAAAAATAGCTGGTTAGCATGAAAGTTTAACCTACAACTTTGGCCTCATTAGCCCAATATTCCAGCTAAATTACTTCAGTACTGAATGGCATTGGGTAGGAGAAATGGATCACATTTCTTCTTGGTCCTGAATAAGGGAGAAGTTGGTTTGTGTGTCCTGGGCAAGCACTTCTCTTTAGATTTCAGTTTCGTCTTCTGTAAAATGAGGAGGCTGAACCAAATGGTTGATCTGTGGTCTTCTTCTTTTCCAAAATAAGATTTTTAATTTTAGAACACTTTCAGATTTATAGAAAAGATGCAAAGATAGTACAGAGAATTCCCAAATATTCCTCATCTGGTTTCTCCTATTATTAACTTCCTGTATCATCATGGCACATTTGTCACAACTAAGAAACCAACGTTGATAATTACTATGAATTGAACTTGACACTTGATCTGGATTTTACCAGTTCTTCCCCAATGTCCTTTTTCTGTTCCAGTTCCAGGATCCCATCCTGGACAGGAAATTACATTCAGAGTCATGCTTCCCTAGCCTCCTCTAGTATGTGACAGCGTTCTCTCCTAGATGACCTTGACCGTTTTGTGTAGCACTGGTCAGCTTTTTTTGCACATTGTCCCTCAGTCTGAGTTCTGCTGATTTTCTCATGTTGAGACTGGAGTTATGGAGGAAGACCACAGAAGTGCCATTATCATCACATCATATCAGCGATACATACTATCATGTACATGTGGTCACTGATGATGTTAACCTTGGTCACTTGTCTGAGACAGTGTCAAGCTTCTACACTGTAAATAGTTACTCCATCTTTTTCTAAACTATACTAGTCTGTGGTCTTTTTGAGCTCTCATATACCATGATTTTATTATGTTCCAGTCAGATTCCTTACCTGCATGGATCAATATGCTGGAGTTGAATCCATCACCCAGGAACGCATACTTGCAACGGGTAACTCAGCTGAAAATTTCCTTGGGACCCATTTCATACAAAATAGGGCTACATGATAACTGTCCATTATGTTTCTTAAAATGAGACACTAACCACTTTCTGCTAACCTTTGTAGAAAGTACACTCTATAAGGAATGATGACTTTGCAGATCTTAGGGATGCTCCAATTTCTGGCAACCTTTTACCAAGAGAACCCAAAATCTACAGCTTCCAAACCTCAGTGATCATGATGTTGGAGACAAGGAAGTTAGCAGCTTTGGGGATGTAGGCAGGGAAAGGAGGGAAATTAATGTCCTACATTAAGTCAAAGGCTTGGAATTATGAAATTACGTGAGGTGTTTTGTTCTTGTTTTGTTCTGCTATGCCGCTGTGTGAAGATGGCTGCTGAAATTTGCTTAGAGACCTGAGTGCCTCTAGATTGCTCTCTCTAGAAAAATGCAGATCTCTTCTAGGGCAGAAAAGCAGAGGGTGTGATTGGGCAAATGATCTTCTGCCTTTCTCCACTTCCAACATTGTTTTGGAAAGGCTAGCTTGAGGGGAGAGTTAACCAGGCATAATAGTCATGACTAATGTTTGTTTATTGAGCATTTATAATGTGCCAGGCGTTTTTCCAGGTACATTACATGTACTGACCTACAAGGTCCTCACAAGAACTCTATGGGGAAGGTACTATTATCACGCACATTTTATGGTGAGACTACTGAGACACAGGGATTAAGTGATTTGGCCGAGACCACTCTGATACTAACTGTAGCAGAGCTGGGGTTTGAAACCAGACACCTTTGTTCCAGACTCCTTGCTCTTAATTACCACGTGACAGCTGGCTCCCTTTAGATAGTCTGTAACCTCCAGGAGGGCAAGGGTTTTGTAACCAAGCAGTTACTGTTGTATTTTCAGAACCTATGACATACTCATCAGCCAACAAATAATTATTGCATGAAAGGAAGAGAAGGTTTGCAGATCCTGGTAATAAATCAAGCCCAAATGTTTGTGACTTTTCCAGAAGTACACTATCCTGGTGCCACCTCAGAAAACCCAGAACAAACTGGGTTATTTTAATCTTCTCCACTTTATTCTCTGCTTTCCCTCCATCTGATCAAATCGTGTAAAGCAGCTAAGAAGTCTTGATTACATACCCAGTTATAGTTTTCTACCACTCATCTGTTTTCCATGTTCTCATTTATGTCTCCTGACTCCCCAAACTCATATAAGCCCTGCTCTTTAATGCTAACTGTGAATAATCAAGTACATGGAAAGAGTCTTAAAATCTCAACATTTAAAAGTTTGCAGAAGAACACATAAACCGTGTATCTATGACTATGATGACATGATGCTAGATCAGAAGTGAGGTTTTTTTTTTTAATGTTTATTTATTTTATAGAGAGAGGGAGAAAGAGAGTACACGCAAGTAAGCAAGGGAAGGGCAGAGAGAGAGAGGGAGAGAGAGAATCCCAAGGAGGCTCCACGCTGTCAGTTCAGAGTCTGATGCAGGGCTTGATCTCACAAACCGTGAGAACATAACCTGAGCCGAAACCAAGAGTCGACTCTCAACGAACTGAGCCACCTGGGTGCCCTAGAAAAGTGATTTTTAAAGCACCAGCTACCACAGGCTGATGATATAAATCAATGAATTTATTTCCATTTTTATAATTTAAATACACACAGGGCAAATAGGTAAGAGGAGGAGAGAGCTTCCATATAAGTCTATTCCTCAGTCTCCATATTTATGAGTTTCATCTGGACCTTTTAAAAGAATTTGGATAGGGGNGATTTCTGGATAAATTGATATTTTTGCTGCATTATTCATTAAATGAATTTTTTGAAAAAAAATTTAGCCTGTCATTATGCTGCTTATTCCTCTTGACTCTACAAAGCAAATAATAATGCAAAAGTAAGTAAGATTTGAGTTATGGAGAGCACTTATTGGTGCTGTGACTCGAGATGAAAACACTAAATAATTGTGTCTGTCTGATAAGGAATACACAGATGGGCCCGTTATGCAGCTGCAAATGGAGATCATATATTACACCTGTGATAAGGTACCCAAATAGACATGTTATTTATAAATATTGCTGCAGCCTGGGAATGGAAAATATAAAATACATAGTAAATGAAAGTTTTAAGATAATATAATATAGAACTGGGATATTAAAATGATTTATTACCTTGATAGAACCTTCTCTAGCCTCAATACTGTATAAAACTAGGACCGTACTAAGGCAAAAAAGGGAAAAAAAAATGTATGCTGCAAGAGAGAATAATATATTTCATTTAGGAAAGGAAATGTAGGGATTCAAACACGTGGCTCAACAAGAAAGGTATCCTCATTGCCTCTATTGTACTATCTCAGTCTTTTCTTTATTTGTTGTTTAATTTTACTGTTTCACCATGGCAGAAATGCAAAACGTGTTATGTAAACTGGTTCAAGTAAAAATGACTTTTTCTTTTGTTCTTTTTCTGCTTATTTTGTTTAAATTAGTGAAGTCGTTTCTTTGAAAAGAAGTTTTACCCATCCCCAACACGACAGCTTTTCAGGCTTTGAAACATGTTCAAAGGGGATCTCAAAGCCATATTGACTCCATTCAAATTACTTTGAAAAGGAACACTTAAGTATGTTTTATTTATGTTCATGATGTAGTGCAAGCACAAATAGTATTTTTAGTAGAAAATGTATATGTACAACCATAGGAAAAAAGAGAGAAAACGTGAATGAAACTGCTGAAGCAAAAGTAAGGTACCATAAATAAACATGCATTGCTTTATTTAGTTCTTGGAAAACGCTTCCCCGAAAACTAATGGTTTTCAATCTTGCATGTAATCTGGTTATTACCTGGATAAAACCAAGATCTGAAGGTAATTTATCAAAGGGCTATAGTTCACTCATATACCAGTTTGGTGTTTAATGTAGTGAAAATGGGATTTATTTTAAGATAGAAAGATAACCTGGTTTCTGTAATGTTAGCAGTCCCTGCATTTAATTCAAGTAGCATTTTTGCAGTGATGCCCCTTATTGCGGAAGCATCTCACTTCACACGATGTCCACTGAAGTATGGATCTGGTGAGATTGCTTCCCATAGGAGTCAACTTGAAAGGCTGAAGTCATCAGGGGTCACCATCTGGGTAATGTACTTGGCATATTTTTCAGGAAGGGACTATTCAGCATACAAGTAGATCTGTAGCTCTGACAAGCTTTGGAAGTCAAGTGCAAAAGCAGTAGCATTCCTTAGCCTGAAGGAGCATGAAGCAAGATATGTAAGGGAACTGGTGGGGAAAATATTTGCTGACAGAAAGGAAAGACAAATTATCTTGAGAAATATCACATGCTTTCATCTTGCCACGATTTGAAACTTCTGACATCATCTGTCATGGACAGGATTTTGTTTGCGAGACAGATTTCAAATGTTCTAAATAGGTTTATTAGTAGAATTAGAAAATAACACCAGAAACTTCTTGCAACAAATAAATACAGTATCCTTAGCTGAATATGTGTACATTTTCGGATGCAAGATGAATTCCTTGAAAGCAAAGTTGTGTTTGCTTACACATACTGCAATTTCAAGGTTTACTTGTGTATCTAGTATCAAAGCACAATTTATCTTGTTACTAAGTGGGTTTTAATATTATCTGTAAAAGAGTAGACAGAAAATACCAAAAGATACGGAATAATATGAAAGGTTTCATATCCTGGCAATAGCATTATAAAGATATTCCAAGAAATTTAACTGTCAAAAAAGTTCTTCCAAGCCCCCAAATTTTCTTGTTCAGATATTTTGAGGATACTTTTTTTTTGACCAGTCAATTTCATATTATGTCTTGGAGCTTTTGGGCAACTCTTTTGGACCCCCAATCTCTTTCTTTGTTTCTTAAATTATTTAAATGTTATTTATTTTTGAGAGAGAGAGAGAGGCAGCATGAGCAGGGGAGGGACAGAGAGAGAGAGGGAGACACAGAATCCGAAGCAGGCTCCAGGTTCTGAGCTGTCAGCACAGAGCTTGATACAGGGTTGAAACCCATAGATAGCAAGATCATGACCTGAGCCGAAGTGGGAAGCCTAGCCGACTGAGCCATTCAGGCGCCCCTGGACTCCCAGTCCCTTTTAATCAAGAGTTCTGTTTTATTTGCTTTATGTGTTTGGGGGCTATTCAGATTTCATTGCTGAATTGTTCTGCTGCTTTGAATTGTTTTGAAAAGTTTTAGGTAGAAAATAGTAATAAAAGAGAATGAATAAAACAATGCATCTCTTCATTCAGCTTTAAAAAAAGGTTTGTTGAGCATGTAGTGTTTTTTTATTATATAACAATACATGAATACATTATCATTATAAAACATTCTAACATTACCATGAAAATATTGAAGTTCCAGCTCCCCACTCTAAAGATCAATGGTTTGGTATCAATCGCCCCAGTTCTTTGTATGCATTTGCATATAAAGAGATACATACATATATATGTGTATACATATGTATATATGCTTAAGTAGGATCATTGGACATGCATTGTTCTCCAGTGTTTCCTGTACAAATCTTAGAGCTCTTTTCATGTCGGTACATGTAGCTCAACCAGTCATGTGCTGACAAATGTTTAACAACCAGCTATCTGTGCACCAAAAAAAAAAAAAAGAAAATGGTTTGCAACATTTGCTCTTTCCGGGAGTGTTAAACCCACCATGGGTGATTTCAACTACCAACATGAAGTCGCTGAAGGTGGAATTGGGAGGACATGTGCACAGTGGGCACCAGAGTAAACTGGCTCCTGCACATCACTGAATCCGTTCTTTTTAGGATTTTTATTTTGAAATAAATTTAGGCTTACGGAACAGTTGCAGACATAGCACTGAATGCCTGTGTACCTGTCCCTCAGCTGGCAGTATTAACGTCTTGCATAACCATAGTACAATTACAAAAAGGAAGAGATTAACGTTGGTACAGTGATATTAACTCAGCTCAGAGTATAATACTGATTTCTCCAGTTTTTCCTTTTTTGTTCTGTTTCAGGATCTATCTAGGATCCCACCTTGGGTTTAATTGTCATGTCTTCTTAGCTTCCTCCAATCGGACAGTCTCTTGATAACAGTCCTTTTAATTCTTACGTAAGATTTCATAGTATGAGTATACCACTCTCTCCGAGATGGATATATTGGGAGTTCTGTTTATTTTACTATATTAACAAAGTCATTATGTTAACAATGCTGTGGTGACTTTTCTTGTACATACCTTTTATGCACATATGTTACTGTTTCTTTGGTAGATTCCTGGGAGCTGAATTTATTGGTCAAAAAGCATTCCCAATTTAAACTGTCATTGATCAGTGTCACAAAATTGCTTTCTAAAGCTCTTTTTACTACTGTATAGTAAGATCGGTGTGTAAGCAGAGCACCTCCTGACTACCAGGCACCGAGTTAGGTACCAGAGAGAAAGATTAAGAAGACATGGGTCCTGTCCTTTGAATACTTTAATAATGATGAGGCAGACATATAAATAGATACCTTCAATATAACATGGTGGGTCCTACGATAGGGTGCTAAAAGAGGAACATTATATCTCTTTGTGAAATGTTCTAGATAGCCAGGATTGGCACTGTCCATATAAAAACAAAGCAAACCACATATGTAATTTAAAATTTCACAGTAGCCACATTAAAGATATAAAAAGAAACAGATGGGAATAATTAAAATTTTTATTTAATCAAATATATATCTAAAATATTTCAATATGTAATCAATATAAAATTGTTAATTGGATATATTCTATTTTTTCTTTTATACTAATTCTTTACCTCTGACTAGCCACAATTCAAATGCTTGATGGA
>NW_027527459.1:1854502-1855131 GCF_008692635.1 Crocuta crocuta | reverse complement strand
AGTCTAACTTAAGAGAAAGAAAGACAAACATCCTCACAGACAGAGCAGAGAAGTAACTACTGAGAGACTCAGAGCTTTTAGCCTAGAGAACTGTGCAAGAGCTTCTTCTCATAAAGTTAGCCTGCCTTGAGATCCAAGGTGCTTGATCGAGTTTGGCAATTGCAGATGGTGAGATATTCCATTTGTTACCTTTGTAATAAATTTATAATTTCAGCGCATAGCTCTTTGCAATTGAATAAACCAAGAAGGATAATGATTATAAAATGTACAGGGCTCGGCACTAGGGAATATTTGTTAGGAAGCACATTAGGGACTGCCATTCTTAATCAGTTAAAATGACATTATTCCCAGAATATCTGAATAGGCGTACACATTCTGCCCAGCTGTTGAATTTCAGTGAAGTGCGACATGGGACTGGTACTCCTCGAAAGATCTGGGTTGTGTCAGTCTCTACCCATTGAGGATGTATATTTTTATACATGTCTTTAGGAAAAATAACTTTGAGCTTGGGGGTCAGGAGTACTTCTGTTAGATCTACTATAAATAACATTGATCATTTTAAAATGTATATTTCATTATGTGTGATTTTACTTTCATTACTTTCTGTTCACTTGTAAGATTTCTTAGTG
>NW_027527459.1:1848162-1854393 GCF_008692635.1 Crocuta crocuta | reverse complement strand
TAGCATTATCATGGGTGCAGTCCTTGAGTTTAAGTCCTATCACTCTTCTTTTTTTTTTTAAGTTTCTTTATTTTGAGAGAGAGAGAGAATTCATAGGGGAGGGACAGTGAGAGACAGGGAGAGAGAGAATCCCAAGCAGGCTCTGCACAGTCAGCAAAGAGCCCATTGCAGGGTTTGAACTCGCAAACTGTGAGAACATGACTTGAGCCAAAAAGAAGAGTCCGACGCTTCACTGACTGACCCACCCAGGTGCCCCTCTACTGCTCTTCATCATGACTGAGTTCCACTCATACTGGGATCCTTAGTGTTCCTCAAACATGACGTACAAAACTTTATAGAGTTTTGCGTAATTGCCATTCCTTCCTCCTGGAAGGGTGAATATTCATATGGCTCCACTTCATTCAAAACTTGCTTCAAATATTACCTCCCCAAGAAGCTTTCCCTGACTAATCTTATTTCTTTTACAATAACCACCTGACATTATTCTATTTATTTGCTTCTTTGTTTCTACACAGCTATAGTATATTAATATATCATATTATTATATATTATATCATATATTTATTCATTGTCTGTATATGTTAACCCACCACCCTCTCATATGAGTTCTGGGAATGTAGAGGTTTTTTAGAAAATTGTGTTCACTGCTGTAAACTTAGAAGAACAGTGCCTGGCACAAGTGGGCACTCAAAAATATTCATTGCATCAATATATGAATATAATTTAATACTGCTTGTTTTTTCATTACCAGTTATACCCTTAATTCTAGCCAGTTGGCTTATAATGTTTATACTTGGGTTTGGGGGACTTGCCTCCAAAGTGTGGCTATAGATACATAGCATAGATCTGGATGGGGACCTGTGAGAAGGTAAAGACTCTATCCTCATCCTGCATCCAAGGCAGACGTCTGATATGCAATCAGCGTGTCCTGGTTAGGCTATATTGTTGTTTAGATCCTGTTCCATATTGGTTGACCAGTACCTATGGTGTCCTGGCTGTTAAATATTTTTGTTGTTACCTTTGCCTATATTCCCAACATTCCCAATGTGCCAGCGTATGCTTTGAAAATATGTATTGAATGAATTAAGAAATACATCCCGATAATAGAAGTGGTGCCAGATCTTTCTAGTGGTGTATTAGTATGTCCCAAAGATCAACATGATTTTATTTATTGGTCTTAGTATGAATACAATATTATGTATTTCTAATAGAACTCCAAGACTGGAGTTAACTAGTTACCTTAGTCTACCCTGTACATACTTTCCTGACTTCCTTCCACAACTCCACATAAGGAAGTCCAGTTTGGAGGAGAGGAAAGACCAGTAGCCTTGCTATGGTACCCATAATCTGTAGCAAGTAAGTTCACTTGCATTACGTATTGATACAAATATACATTACAAATAGCTTATAGCCTGGAAAAGACAAAGTAAACTTAAAAAATGATAAAGCTTCGCCACCCTCAAAGGGTATTCTACTAAATGTGCCCACACTTCTTTGTCTGTTTCGATCGACTGTTAGCAGTCCATTTCATTTGATGGTGAAAAATTAATCTTTGCCTTATTATTTTGAAGTGACTTTTCAGCACATGCATTTTCTCTGTCATTTTTGAGTGACTCAGGAAACTGGCTTAACTTAAAGTATATAAACTATCCCCTTTATCTTCAAAATGAAAACAAATATGCCTTTTGTTCTGTATAGCCAGTCTAATTTCACAAAAGTAACTGAACCAAGGGAACCAAACACATTTTCAGTATAGCTTTTAATATCTATAATTTTCCAGTTATTTGGGGGGACAGAGTAGACCAAATTTTCTTTAAAAACTGGTAAACCCCTTTAATTGGAGTAAGTATGCTAAAGCAACCTTACTTTGAGTCTTTTGGCAAGGAAGTCTGGGGAATGTCACTAATATAGCTTTATTATAATGCCATCCTGTACCTTATTCAGAACCACTATCATTTGAGTTCCAATTGTTTCCAATAATTGCAAGAGAAATTCATCAGGCAGCACTGGCCTTAATCCAAAGAAAAGGGTAGAAACCAATTAAATGCTTAAAAGTTTTAAGGATAAATTAGAAGGTAGGTGTTAGAAATCTCTAGCTCCAACTAAAAGTGGATGAATGATTTTTAAATAGACTATCTGGCCAGCTTTCCTGTTCTCAGTTGTTAATCCATATACTATATATGAGTATTAGACATACAAATTAGCCCCTTTCACTCTGCCTAGAAACATAAAGAAAAATGTTAGATGGACTATGAACAGATCCACTTTTTTTTTCCCCTTTCAGTAAGATTTGGTTGCTGTTTAAAATTGCAATGAGAAAACAGATTAAAAGATTTCCCCAGCTTCTGTTCTGGTTATTGTTTTCTCCCAACATTATCTGCCCTCAGTGACCTCATTCACTCTCACAATGTCAGCCATTGCCTCTGTGCATATATGATTCTGCAGTCTTGTTCTAGCCTTAATACTTCTCCAGAACTTCAAACCTCCAAAACTCGTGCATTGAACATTTCTATCTAGATAGCTCATTGGTCCCTGGAGACCAGCCACCTCCAAAGATGCATTCATTATATTTCCCGCATCACCCCACCTTGCCCCAAACCCACTGGTCATCAGTCGACAGATAGTTCAACTAGTCATCATTCAACAAACACATGTCCAGCACCAGTTATTTGCAGCTAGTGCTGGGCTAAGTGCACAGTCCCCTAACTCTATTAATCATTGCACTATGCTTTCAGTTATTCAGACGTCAAACCTTAACCATGTTGGGTTCATCACTTTCCCTCATTTTCTTCTGTTTTTGCCCCCTGCACACCTACATCCACGCCTGAGCATGTGGGTGCAAACATGCCTCCCTGTTGCCATGCCTCCCTGTTGCCTAATAAATTGAATCCAAATATCTAAGTGTGGCATTCACATGCCCACAATATGGCCCTAATCCTCCCTTCCACCTTTAACTTCCACTACTATCTGTACATAACTATACTCCAGCCAACCCCATCAACTTCCTTTGCCTCAGATGCATCCTGTGCTTTACAAAGTCATATTTTGTTCAACCTGTCACCTTACCCTACCCATTGCTGTCAGCTGTCAAACCTCTATACCTTCTTTAAGGCTCATGTCTAATCCTGCTTCCTTCATTAAAGCATCCCCGATTTGCCCAGCCAATTGTAATCTGTTGTTCCTTTAAACCACTTATTTTTTATAAGTTTTTATTTTAATTCCAGTTAGTTAACACAGTGTAATATTAGTTTCAGATGTACAATTTGGTGATTCAACACTTAACATACAACACCTGGTACTCATCACAAGTGCCCTCCTTAATCCCCATCACCTGTTAACCCATTCCCCCACCCACCTTCTCTCTGGTAACCATCAGCGTGTTGTCTATATTTAAGAGTCTTTCTTGGTTCGCATCCCTCTTTTTTTTCCCCTTTACTTGTTTGTTTTGTTTCTTAAATCCCACATATAAGTGAAATCATGTGGGATTTGTCTTTCTCTGACTTATTTCACTTAGCATAATACTCTCTGACTCCATCCATGTCACTGTGAATGTCAAGATTTCATTCTTTTTCATGGTGAGTAACATTACGTTGTATGTATACCATATCTTTATCCATTCATCCGTTGATGGACACTTGGGCTCTTTCCATAATTAGGCTATTGTAGATACTGCTGCTATAAACAAGCGGGTGCATGTGTCCCTTTGAATGAGTGTTTTTGTATTCTTTGGGTAAATACCCAGTAGTGCAATTGCTGGATTCTAAGGTAGTTCTATTTTTAAGTCTTTGAGGAACCTCCATACTGTTTTCCAGAGTGGCTGCCCCAGTTTGCATTCCCACCAACAGTGCAAGAGGTCTCCCCTTTCTCCACATCCTTGCCAACACCTGTTGTTTCTTGTGTTGTTGACTTTAGCCATTCTGACAGTTGGGAGGTGATATTTTATTCCTAGGTTGCAAGGGTGGTTTAATATTTGCAAATTGATAAACGTGATACACCACATTAATAAAAGAAAGAATAAGAACCATATGATCATTTCAATAGATGGAGAAAAAGCATTTGACAAAGGACAACATCCATTCATGATAAAAACCCTCAACAAAGTAGATTTAGAGGGAACATACCTTAACATAATAAAGGCCATATATGGAAAACCCACAGCTAATATCATCCTCAATGAGGAAAAACTGAGAGCTTTTCCCCTATGGTCAGGAACAAGATGGATGTCCACCCTCACCACTGTTATTGAACATAGTACTGGAAGTCCTAGCCTCAGAAATCAGACAATAAGCCACTTCTTTTATTTTTTTCAATATTTAGTAATGATTCTTTTCTTTGAAACCAGAAAATAAACCCTTTCTCTTAAAACAAAAATTCCTTTTCTCCCACATGTCAGACATCGCCAATGTTCACTGTAATAATTATCAACAATACAGAAATCCTAAAGAAGGAAATTAAAATCCACTGTAGGTCCCCATGTTGTGAACACGTTGCTGTATGCCCTCCCAGCCCTCTCTCTCCAGACATCCACATGTCTACACACACGCACATTATAGATCATACCATTTGGACTGCCTAGTAGCCTGATGTTTTTCATTTGATGCATCATAATTATTCCCATGCCAGTTCAGAGTCCTCTGCAACATGATTTAATAGCCATGTAATCTTGTATTATTTATAATATCATCAGTTATTTCATTAATCTCGTTTGATGAATATTTAGATTGATCATAACTTTCTACTAGTTTTTAAATGTTACAATGGATAGCCTTGTAGTTTGTACACATTTGTAATTCATAGAAATGGAATTGTGGGCTAAAAGGGTAAGCCAGATTTTAAAGTTTTTTGATAAATGGTGCCACATTACCCTCCACAAAGGTGTTTTTTTTTAATACTCTCGTGAAGAGTATATGAGAGTGCCCATTTTCCTGCACTCCGATCAACACAGGTATTTTTTAATCCTCTGATTGCAGGTGAACGTGTATCACGACAGTTATTCTGCATACCTTGTACTTATTTTATACTCGTATTACTTCCAGCTCCTACCCTAATAGGCATCTATATTTTAACATCTGCAGCAGCTGTCACAGGACTTTATGCATTCTGGGCACTCAGGAAACATTTCCTGCATTGAATTAAATCGGAGCCATAGCTAAGGCCTCCCATGTTCTCGCGATAGCCTGTCTACCATTACTCTGCAATTTCCATATACAAACTAGAGTTACAACTAAGGGACACGGGAGAGGAGGGGCTGACAGCGCGGAGGAGCAGCGCCCAATCCAACTGTGGATGCTTAACTAATACCCCAACGTCTGTCACTGGGAGAGCTACAGCCTCAAAATTTTAACAATAGCTACTTAGGAAAGTAGCTACACACCGTGTAATGTAGGTATAACGTGCAAGCTGGTTGGCCTAACTAAATGGAAACCGGTCATGGCATTTTTAGGTGGAAAGGGACAGCTGGCTTAGAGACCGTGTCAGCAAGTCTGGAATAAGTTCATGTGTGGCTTGTTTTCTTGCAGCAGTGCATTTGTTCGGCCTGACATGGCAGCTGCAACCAGTTGAAGGACAGCTCTATGAAAATGGAGTTAGCAAAGGGAACAGAGGGACCGAATCCATGGATACTACTTACTCTCCAATTGGAGGAAAAGTTTCCGATAAATCAGAGAAAAAAGGTACAGTGATCAAAATGGTTGATTTATTGATTATTGATTACTTTGCTTCTAATTTGGTCATTAGAGCCAAAGCTGGGATGGTTTCACTTCACATTAAATTTCATGATCACTCGAAAGAAGTACACTACGTGGACAGAATAAATACATGTAAATGTCTTATGAAAGCAAATTTTCCTTTCTCTAGTGCCTTGAGTATAAACCAATTAAACTTTTCAAATATGTAGGCAATTTTGAAAATAGATAAATATTTACAGGATGGAGGTTTCAATACAATGGAAATTGCATTTCGCATATAACTACCCTGAAGCAACATGGGATTTTGATTAAGTTCTCTGTGTCCAAGCCCAGCATTTATATATAACATTTTACAAAGGGTATATGGAAATTTCTTCTGTTTATAATAAGAAAAAGCCTTTTATGCTTAATATAAGGGTGAATGTTTATGTCAAAGTGGGGGAACATGAATTCTTTTCTCGTTGGGGAACACGAATTCTTCATTGTTGGAGAAAAGAAAAAAGCACTTTAAATACTGGTTAAATTGAACCAACATGAGCTTGAG
>NW_027527459.1:1847487-1848110 GCF_008692635.1 Crocuta crocuta | reverse complement strand
AACTGAAACAACATGAGCTTGAGCTACCAGACTTATTTACAATAAATGTCACAGGACCAATATTCCCAACATCTTATTCGCACTGAATGATCTTAGTCTTAATATACAAGTATTGAAAATAGCTAAAAGTATGTATGATGATTTCTTTTGAAATAGGATTCTGTACACAAGGACTCAAACAGTGTCACATTACAGGATGGCCTTCAAAAGCAGAAATTGCAAACAAAACATATAGCTAGCAGAATCCTAGATGTCTTTAGGAGATCACATATAAACAGATGAATGAATGAATGATCCAAACTCTACCCTCAAGAAGCTTACAATTTTAGGGGCGCCTGGGTGGCTCAGCTGGTTGAGTGTCCGACTTCGGCTCACGTCATGATCTCATGGTTCGTGGGTTCAAGCCCCGCATCGGGTTCTGTGCTGACAGCTAGCTCAGAGCCTGGAGCCGGCTTCAGATTCTGTGTCTCCCTCTCTCTCTGACCCTCCCCCACTCCGGGTCTGTCTCTCTGTCTTTTTCTGAAAAATAAATAAATATTTTAAAAATTAAAAAAAAAGAAGCTTACAATTTTATAGGTGTGGTAAGACAGTCCTTTTTTGGTTGATTAGTTGGAAAAAAGAAT
>NW_027527459.1:1846411-1847419 GCF_008692635.1 Crocuta crocuta | reverse complement strand
GTCCTTTTTTTATTGATTAGTTGCAAACAAGATTGTAGTTGAGTTACTCATCTTGACTTTTGTTTTTAGTTTCCTTTGGGGGGTTATTTGTGGGATCTGCTCTGTTTTGTTTTTGTTTGCTTTTGAAAAAGCAATTCTTCTTTGGTCTATGCTTCAATAAAAATTCATGCTTAGGTTTCAGGAAAACACTATGATTTGTCCTAGTTTTCGATTCACGATGCAGTTTACTTTATGTCCTTGTTTAGAAGTACTGTCTATAGCGTGGGCTGACCTTTCACAGCAATTTTCATTGTTGCTACTGAGAGTGGCTGAGGGTAGTACAAGGGTCAGAGATGACAGAGGAAAGGATCTGAGTACATTTGGACATGGACTTTTTCTCTCTTACCTTCTTTTCTACTGTTTGATTCCTTTATATCTGCAAGCGCAAGAGCCACCATGGGGTGCCTTTGGGGTATCTTGCCACCACACTTGAAAATCATGAATTATCTATTTGAAGGAAATGAAACATGCAAGACAGAAGGTCATTACATAGTTATTATCAGAGCATATTCACTTTTTATGCTAATTCAGATATCATTAATTCCCTTCCACAAAGTACAGTTGACCCTTGAACCACATGGGTTTGAACCACACAGGTCCTCCTATATGCAGACTTTTTCGTTAAAGACAACACAGTATTGTACATGTACTTTCTCTTCCTATGGCTTTCTTACTAACATGTCTCTTCTCTAGCCTACTCTGTTGTAGGAATACAGTATATATTACATGTAACATACAAAATATGTGTTAATCAACTGTTTATGTTATTGGTTAGCCTTCTGCCTAACAGTGGACTGTTAGTAGTTAAGTTTTGGAGGAGTCACAAGTTACGTAAGGATTTTTGACTGCATGGGGTTGGGAGAGAGTGGACTGGTGCCCTTCACCCCAGCATTGTTCAAGAGTTAGTTGTAGCTTGATGATGATGACTGAAATTCATTAAATAATTAATTAACCATGTGTCAGGAATTG
>NW_027527459.1:1843639-1845251 GCF_008692635.1 Crocuta crocuta | reverse complement strand
TACTCCTCTTTCTCCAAATTAAAAAAAAAATAAAAAACGGCACAGGGAGGTTAAGTAACTTGCCCAAGGTCACAGAGCTAGAAACTGGTGGTATGATTTCAGAGCCTTGTCTCTGTACTTTACTGAAATCTACACACAAAACATATGTGAAAATCACACAAAACACTTTACCCAATGAAAGCAAATCCTGAGTCTATCGTGATGCCGTTTTAGAAAAATTCTGTACACCCATATTTTAATGTGTTGTGACAAGTTTCATAAATGAAAAATGCTTTTAAGTTTCTGCTCAAATATAACAACAAACAGGCCAAACCAATTTCAATTTAATACTTTATTAAGAAAAATCATTAAGGGTTGATGCCATATATACCAAGTTGTTATCTTAAACTGACTTTTTATGGCAGTCTGAACAAAACCCTAACTGTGACTGCACATCATAGTTCTGCTATATTAGGTCTTTACCGCATATCACTCACTGAGTAAAAACATAGCCCCTGTTTTATAATGCCATGTGTATACTAAACCAAACCTTGCAGAAGATGTAATATACTATAAGGATATTTTCAACTGGTCAGCTGTATCCTTTTATGATTTTCTAGACACCACACACCCCATAAATCTAGTAGTAGAAGCTTGTCTTAATGATGCTCTGTGCATTAAAATATAAAACTAAAAACCAGATAATCCTTTTTCTGTTGTTTTCCTTACTCTCCTAAAGGATTGGGCATTGTAGCATTGTGGTTAAGAGCCTAGGGTCTGGAGTCAGACGGACCTGGCTACGAATATTGACCATGCTATTTACTGGCTCTCCACCCTCGGGCAATGAATTGACACAACCTTGCTGAACCAGTATCCTCATCTGCAACATGAAGATGACAATAATAGTACCTGTCTCAAAAGTTGGTTGTGAAGAATAAGTGAGATAATGGTTGTAAAGCATATAGCGCAGTGCCAGACACATTGTTTAGTTGAGCAGTAATTATGACCAAATGATTGGTAAATTACCTTGAGTTTATTGACATCCTATTGGGTACTGTATTGATCCTGCTTTCAAAGTAGATCAGCTTTTCCATGGATGATGGCCTTCTTGGGATTTAGATGTTTTCTCTTTTTTAAGCTTGATCCCTCTTAACAATTTATTTTGTAATTATCATCACCTTCACCATCAAAGTGATGGATAGAATAAAATGGCACCAAAAAAAATCAAATTCTACTGGAATTGGTTCCCCATGACCAGTAGTTATATATATCAGCTTCTCCTTAGGAGATTAAAGAGTTTTCTCACTACTTAGATTTCCAAATGAAATAAAAAAGAATATTTGATTATAGACATTTAGTATGCTAACATTTTATTTTTGAAATTTCTTTGAATAATTTGAATGGAATTTCCAAAAGAAGACTTAAGTCACTGCCACGTATTGGAATCTACCAGAAAGACCAGCTTGTCAGTTGTTCAATAAACATTAATAGGATTGAAAGCCCCTACTACCTTAGAAACTTACAAACTAGTCATAACTCTTTCTCTTCAATTAATAAACATTATGTAACATCTACTTTTTTTTTTTTTAAATGAGCTATCAGCAAAGAGCCTGACATGGGGCTTGAACTCTCA
>NW_027527459.1:1842547-1843432 GCF_008692635.1 Crocuta crocuta | reverse complement strand
AAGATCGTGACCTGAGCCAAAGTCAGGCACTTAACCGACTGAGCCACCCAGGTGCCCCATAACAACTACTTTAAACAGAGCAGGGGAAAGAAAAGATGAAAAGACTTAGTCCCAGACCTGAGTCATATGACATCCATAAATTGACCTAAAAATAATTACAATGCAGTTTATCAACTAATATGGTATGTTAAAATCTTAAATATTATCAAATCCAACATCTTTATTTAAAGACGAAGAAACTGAGGTCCAGAAGGGTCAAGAACACACAGAGAACACACAGACGGCGTTTGAGTCCCCCTCTTCTGTTTTCTCATGTTATTAAAATAACGTAACACAAACTAAACATATAAATTGCTAAAGAGGTTTTCTAAGGAAGTATCAAATGCAAAAACTAACAAGTAGGGAAATTGATTTTACTCAGACTATTGCAATAGGGAAAGCATTCCAGATCAAAGATCAGAGTGTCCGAGCAAAGTGGATTTTGCCTTTCTATGAGGAGTGGAGAGGAACATGTGGGAATCCAGGGAAGTCTCAGTCAGCCAACTGAACAGGAAATGTTTGTGTCTGTGTCTAGCTAGTTGAAGGAGAACAAATAGTTCTAATTTCGGCTAATTATTTATGAGACAAAGAACAGGCGGTTGGAACATCTGTATTTGGTCTTTCAGCAGGTTCCAGCAAAAAGGAAAAGGTCTGTGTTTCGCCTTGTTATAGGTAAACCAAGGAGTTTTATGCAGTTCTTATGGGAGCCATGAGAAAGGGTGGACAGAGCTGTATCTGTAAGTCATATGGGAAAGGGTTTTTAATGAAGTCATTTTTGTTTTGCAGTAAGCCATTTCCCAAAATAAAAGAGTAAGAGGATTTGAAAAAACAAAAAAGTTGGAAAGA
>NW_027527459.1:1831065-1842530 GCF_008692635.1 Crocuta crocuta | reverse complement strand
GATTTCTTCTTTTATATACTTATTTATTTATTTATTTATTTAGGGAGAGAGAGAGACAGAGAGAGAGAAAGTAGAGAAGGGGCAGACCGTGGGAGAGACAAAATCCAAAGCAGACTCTGTGCTGAGCACAGAGCCCAACATGGGGCTCAATCTCACAAACCATGAGATCATGACCTGAACCATAATCAAGAGTCAGATTCTTAACCAACTAAGCCACCCAGGCACCCTAAATGTTGGGAGGATTTCTTAACCAGCAGTTTTCCAGGAGCATAGGGCTGAGGTCAAGTCCAACATTGTCAGCAGCCATCTGAATGAAGAAGTTTATCCGGTCGTGGAGGGTACTGAATTCCTGCAGGTCGGATGCCAACATAGAGCACAGGAACAAACAGGGTGGGTGGACAGAACTAAAGGACGCTCAAGTCAGCCTTTATCTCTGTTACAATATTTGTAAAAGTCTGGCCTTGGAAGAAAGTGGCATTTCTTTTAAATTCATTCTACAAGATCTGTCTCCACAAAGTTGAAGTGG
This sequence comes from Crocuta crocuta, assembly GCF_008692635.1. Classification (NCBI taxonomy): domain Eukaryota; kingdom Metazoa; phylum Chordata; class Mammalia; order Carnivora; family Hyaenidae; genus Crocuta; species Crocuta crocuta. The sequence goes on along the minus strand of NW_027527459.1, from coordinate 1,842,004 downwards.
GAAAAAACACACGGTATTTTCTAGTCCAATGTGTGCTGAATATATGACCATGTAAACAACATATAGGTACCCAGTCGGTACCTGGGTGGCTCAGTCAGCGGAGCATCTATCTCTTGGTTTCAGCTCAGGTCCATGATCTCAGTTTGTGAGATCGAACCCTACATCAGGCTCTGCACTGACAGCAGGAAGCTTACTTTGGATTCTCTCTCTCCTTCTCTCTCTGCCCCTCCCCTGCTCATGCTCTCTCTCTCTCTCTCTCTCTGTCTCTATCTCTCCCTCCTCCACTCATTCTCACTCTTTGTCTCTCTCAAAATAAATAAATAAACTTAAAAAAGAACAACTACAGCATATAGCTGCTTCATATGACACAACTTAAGCCTATCATGAAGATGCTTTAACCCAGACCATGCAATGACTATAGCTGCACCTCTCTGGGCTCCAGTTTCTTATCTGAAAAATAAGGGAGTTGGCTTTGTATGGGTTGAGAAATAATTTTTCCTCTAACCTTCTAGGCTCTTGGCTGAGGCAACCACCCACCTGCGGCTGTAATAAAAGCCAGATTAACAGGAGGAGGGGAAAAAACAAAGTTTAATAACATGTATGCCCCCTGCATACACAAGAGAGACCCAGGAGACCTGAGTAACTCCTGGGGTGGCCCAGGCCGCCACTTAAAATAGCATCTCCAGCTCAAGACAAAAGATGTTGGGAGTAGGGAGCTCAGGTATGGGGTCCTGCCAGGCAAAGCATGGTGAGCGAGAGTATGGTTGGTACACAGATTTAAGTCCTTGCCTTCTCCAATTGTTAAGAGTTTCTAGAAATGTAGGCACATCTTTCTGGTACAGAGAGGGAGCCACGCTTACAGATGGAGACTTCCTTATGAATGTAAATTTCCCTTACAAAAGGGTAACTTCTATGCAGGTTTTCTTCGTGTGCTGTTTCTTCAAAATGATCCTTATGCCAGAGAATCGTACTGTGGGGTGGCAAATTCGGCTCTCCTTCAGCTTTAAACCCTTTGGGGCGTGGAGGAGAGAGAGCCGGCAGTGAAACATTTTACAAATTAAATCTTACCCAGAAAGCACAAATGTAAAACAGATAAAAGCCACATCTCTCCAGATAAGGTGGGGGGTGTCAGAGTCCTGCCACACCTCCCCTACCTAGTCTCTCCCTTCCCTTTCTTTGTCTTCCATTCTCCTCCCAGCTGCTGAAACTTTGACAAACAAGGGGTGATGCTCTGGAGGACTGCCTTATCTCTAAGGTCCCCTCCAGCTGTGTACATTATGGGTCAGTGAATTCGAATTTTGCAGTTAAGGAAGAGCAATTAGCCATTCCAAGTAAAAGTGGACCTGTTTTTGCAAAAGGGGAATATGCTCTTGGAAAGTGGTTGAAATGCATGTCTGTAAAATTTGTAACCACTTTGCCATTTAAAGTTCTTGCCAAGAATTCTGTTGTAATTCACATAATTAATTCCCAGTTTTCTGCCTTATAAGTTTGGATTTTTGACATGTATGTAACAATAAGAGTCTGCACTTAGAGAGCATTTACAATTTCAAAATACTTTAATGCCTTTTCTCCACATAACAGTTTCATGCTGCAGCAGCTATTGTTAGCCTTGTTTTACACCTGAAAAGGAAAAAACAAGAAGGTTAAGAGACTGGGCTTGCATAATAGACAGAATTACAGGCAGAGCTGAAATGAGGATCCAGTCTTTCCTTAGTGTTAGCTCAATACCCTTCTTTGAGTCTTTTCTTTCTTCTTTTAAAAATTCTTTTCTCAAGGCCAGTTGTTTAAGTAACAGCTGTCTTGATTAATGCATGAATGCATGCGGTCAAATGTGTATCTTTTCAATAAGAGTACTTTGCAAACCTTACATTTCCCTCCAAAGATCTAGGTTCAGCAAGACTATCTCTCCTCCTTAAAGCAGCGCGCACACACACACACACACACACACCCTTGGGAATTGAAAGTTAACAGTACAAATGTACTTTTCATGACCTCCTTTCATTGTAGACCTAGCTGGAGAGGGGTGTGTGTGTGTGTGTGTGTGTGTGTGTGTGTGTGTGTGTGTGATGCTTGTTTTTTTTGGCTTTGTTGTTCTTGGAGTGTTTTGTTTTACCTGTTACATATTTATATTGGAGGCAATTTATTCAATGACAATTGTGGACCTTGAATAAAAGCTTGAACTCAAAATTTACTTATCATTTCACTTGATATTTATTTCACAGACCCAGTTAGTAGGTAAAGATTCATTTTGTGGTCCAAAAGTAAAGAATTGCACCAACCCCACCCAGGTAATCACTGTGCGTTCAGTCGGAACCGTCCTGCAGTATAATTCTGTGGTTCTTCAATATTGGTTCATAGGACGTGTGGATATTAAAATGCACTCAGCTGCCCTTTGAGTCAACCCATAGTTTCAGTATCTTTTACTTAAAGGATATTAGAGCCCAGGACATTGTGGTGGAATTGGGAATAATTCATACAAGCACAACAAACCACATGAATAAAATAGTAGTAATGCACTAACAAAGACAACAATGTTGGGAGTGTAACATTATTATTTTTAAAGATTGATGGCAAATTACTGTAAATGTTTCNAGGTTTCAGGGGGCCCAGCTAGAGTGCTGCAGCTTGTTTTCAACTATATTAAATCACTTTATCAATATACTTCAGTTTTAACAAAAGCCTTTCTAAAGCATANAAACTTATTTACAGTATAAAAAATTCATGTTAAATGTTCTCTTTCATATATGTTTAATGTTTCATTCTTGTTTCATTTTAATCCTCATTTTACTTTTGTTTGTTTGTTTAAGTAATACGCACCTTTCCTGTGAGGCCGCGCAGAACGAGTCTGCCCTGTAGGCCCTCTAGCCTAGTAGTGTACGGCCGACAGGGTCACTGAGTGGTGTGCTAGGGAATTGCAGATTGAGCCTCCTGGCATAGTCCTTCAAAAGCCAGGGGATCTTCCCATAACATCTTTATAACATCTTTGTTTTGGGGGGAGAAATGGTGCGTTTAAGAAATTTACGAACCATGTGTAGATCTAATTCTCCTGAGTATCTGTCTATATCATCCAGCCTATATTATTTTGGGAGGAAATTCAAACATTTACTAGCTTTTGCATGAAGTCAAAGGTGATTCTAGTATGTTAAATTTCCTTTTAAAATAAAATCCTAGAGTTGTAGGATTTGACACACAAGTCTGAGTTTCCCTTTGTATAACTTTTGCGATCCCATAGATGATATTCACATGTCCCTTTTTAGCCTTCACTTTTCTAATACCCTGAGCCTTAGGCTTTACTGCTGAACTCTTGTAATTCTGTTTTCCCTTAGTCATTTTGCTTGCCCTTTTCTAAGTCCATTGTATACCCCACCAAAGGTATCTTGACCAGAACTGTACACAGACACCGTATTCGCATCGCCAGTGGTTCAGAGAGATGGAAGAATAAATGTAAAAAAGTTATATTGTAGGAGAAATGATTCCTGATCACCCCAAACTCTCCATTCAAATAACATCAAGGGAATTAAAAATGAAATCTTAGTATTCACAAGCGTAGAAGTTCATGATGTTTAATGCTAAATGAGTCAAGATGCTATTTTCACTGTACTAAGTACTGTGGAAAGTTCACAAATGAAGCAGAAGGCATGGCATTTGCCCTTGAGAAAGATCCTGTTCGATAGGCGAGCAGGAGGAAATGTGCATACATGCACACACAATGCAAAATCACATGCAACCAACTGTTGTACGGAAATAGAAATGAGATGGTTAGGTGATTAAGAGGCTTAAAAGAAAAAAGATAAATAGATGATTGTTATTATAGAAGTAGTTTGAGCTGGGCCTTGAGACACAAGAAAAAAATCAATCCAAGTTGACCTTAAAGAGTGCGTATTTAGGAGAATGGAATAATAGAGTAGTGGGGAGAAACGCAGATGGTAATAGCCTAAGTGGTAAATGGATAATGAAGCAATAGAGGCAGCAGATGGAGACAGCTTGGCAAGGAAAGGAAGGAGATAAATAATATGATAACAAGATGAAGGGGCAGTTGGGTCATCTTATTTTTTTTTTTTTTAAAGAGACATTTGTGCTTGTGTGAAGACAAAGAATAAGAAACCAGTAGAGAGGGAGACATTGAGGATGCCAGTAAGGAAAGAGATAGTGAAGGACCAAAGTCTTAACAGGAGAAGAGAAGAAGAAGGAGCCTCAGAGAGAAACTGAGGCACCAAATTTTATGGCACACTGAGTATGCGCAAGGCATTTTGATATTGCAGAAGGGAGAGGTAGGAGTTCCAAAAGAAGACACAGTAAGTGTTCAATACATGCTACTATCGATCGTGCTAAGTATGACTATTGTTGTTACTATTAGTGCTCTGTAGTGACTTTTGCTTGTGGGAAGAAGTTTCAATTTGATACTACTGAAGAGTTTTCTGGGTTCCTTAAAGGTAGAAATCGAAAGCTATAGCGATATGACAGCCCATGAGAACTGGCGTCTATGCTGGCTGCTTTTTTCCAGAGGCCTGGCACAAGAAGACATATAATTATTACTCACAACTATGGGATAGGTGGCTCGTAATGTAATTGGTGGCTCATAATGTGATTGTCTTTATTAAATGCCCAGGAGGTAGATGTCAAGAATTTAGATAGCCGCGACTGCCCCGTTCTCTGGGCACTTACATTCTAGGATACAAAAGGGGGTGCTGGATAAATTGAGCTGTGACCAGCCCTCCTGCTACCATCCCCAAGTCCAGAAGGATGTGATCATAATAACCTACCTATAACCAACATCTAATATTGTATAAAAATATAGAAAATAGGTATCCCTGCTGTGTCTTACCAGTCACGTGTTCTAAAATACTAGCCAGGAGAGAGGTCAGCTTCTCGGTAGCAGACGACCATCTAAAACCACTTGGAAACACGTCAAAACTCTTATGACAGTTTGTGGTAGTTTGTATGTGTGTGTAGGCTTTGCATGCCAATTTATGACTTATAGCCATATTTTCTGAAACAGCTTTATTGAGCTACAATTTGCATACTGTATAATTCACCAATTCAAAGTGTGCAATTCGGTGATTCTTAGTACATTCAGAGTTGTGTAACCATCATCACTGTTTAATTCTAGAACATTTTCTAATTCCTATGACACCGAAAAGAAACCTCATAGGTGTTGGCAGTTATTCCATGTCTGCACTTCTCCCCGGCCCCTGGCAACCACTAATCTGTTTCCTGGTTTTATGAATTAGCCTCTGTGTACATTTTATATAAATGGAATCATATAATGTATAGTCTTCTGTGTCTGGCTTCTTTCAGTTAACATAACGTTTTCAAACTTTGTCCATGTTGTAGCATGTACCAATACTTCATTCCTTTTTATGGTTGAATAATATTTCACTGTAGGAATCTACCATATTTTGTTTATCAACTCAACAAGTAAGGGACCTTTTTGTGGATTTTCACTTTTTTTGGCTATTATCAATAATGCTGCTATTAACATTCATGTACAAGTTTTTGTGACAACACCTGTTTTCAGGTTTTTTTTGAGGGTGACATGAATAAAAGGGTGCCAATTTCTCCACATTTTTGTCAACACTTGTTATTGTCTATCATGTTTATTTTAGCTGTCTTACTGAGTATGAAGTGGTATCTCCTTGTGCTTTTAACCTGCGTGTCCTTGGTGACTAATGATGTTGAGTCTTTTCCTGTGTTCATTGGCCATTTGTATGTCTTCTTTGGAGAAATACCTATTCAGACTTTTTGCCCATTTTTCAGTTGGTTTATTTGTTTTTTATTGATGAGTTTGTAAGGTTTCTTAATGTGTTCCAGATACAAGTCTCTTAACCAATATATGATTTGCAAATATTTTCTCCCTTTCTGTAGGCAGTTTATTCACTTTCTTGATGGTGTCCTTTGAAGCACAGAAGTTTTTTATTTTGATGTAGTTAAATGTGTCTATTTTGGTTTTTGTTGTATGTGCTTTAAATATCATATCTAAAAAACTATTGCCAAATCCAAGGTCACAAAGATTTACGCCTGTGTTTTCATCTGAGAATTTTATAGGCTTAGTTCTTAAATGTAGATATTTGGTCCATTTTGAGTAAATTTTTGTATATGGTATGAGGAAGCCATGCAACTTCCCTCTGTTGCTTATGGATATCCACTCGTCCATCACCATTTGTTGAAAAGACTATTCTTTCCCCCATGGAATTGTCTTGATGCCCTTGTTGAAATTTGGTTGACCATAAATGTGATATTTTATTTCTTGACTCTCAATTCTGTCCCATTGATCTGTATGTCTGCCATAATACCAGTACCATTACTGTAGCTTTGTAATAAGTTTTGAAATCAGTAGGTGTGAGGCCTCTAATGTTTTCCTATTTTTTTTCAAAGATAGCTTTAGTTATTCTAGGTTCCTTGAATTTCCACATGAATTTTATCTCAGCTTGTGTATTTCTGTAATATGGGAGTTAGAATCTTAGTAGAGATTGCATTGAATCTGCAGATCAGTTTAGGAAGTATTGCCATTTTAACAATGGTAAATCTTATGATCCATGAATATGGATGTGTTTCTATTTATTTAAATCTAATTCAATTTCTTTCAGTGATGTTTTGTATTTCTCAGTGTACAAGTCTTACAACATTTTTAAAAATGTATCCCTAAATTTTTTATTCTTTTTGATAGTATACATAATGGAAATCCTTTCTTTTAATTTCCTTTTTTGACTTTTCATTGCATGTTTCCATATGTATTCATTAACCTTTGAATATTTTTTTTTTTGGCTACTGGCAATATCATTTTCTTTTAAGGAGGTATTTTATACCATGTTAACCCATGACTCTGAGTAAATGTTTGAATACGTAAAATTGTGATGATACATTTGAGTTTTATATTCCAGTTTTCACCAAAGAAATTCAAACAGATTGGCTACTCCATGTACTATTGGTAATAACCAACATACTGTGATTCTACAAACATAATTTGTGTTTCATTGTATGAGATTGTATATCACATCAGGCAAGCCAGAAACTTGGAAATCAATGTTTGTGAATACCATTTAGTGGTCGTTATAACACACCAGAAGAACTGTGCAATTCTTTAGGGAACATGAAAATCCTTGTGACAGAATTTAAAGAGATACTTCTAAAAAGAGAATTACATCTCTTAAATGATAACATGTTCAACAGATAGATATGCAGAGTCAAAATGCAATTCAAAATGAGTCCTTTAATTAATGGTGAGATTTTAACAATACCATTTCACTTCTGTCTGGGAAGGTGTATATAATACTAGATGAGCTACTGTCCTGGAATCTGAAGTCTTTCAGTTCCTGGACATAACTGTTTACACTTACACACTAATGTATTTCTCAAGTGTAATACTCATTAATGGACTTTTCCACGCAATCAGCTATCTGTTATCAGTGTCAGGAAGGCGGGGGTATTTTATTTCTAAACATATTTTATTCACAGTTAATTCCCAAAGGGCTCCATGTGGAGATAGTTTTAGTTCTTCCTCCCACTAAACTTTGTACCAAAATGTCAAAATAAATGATCAACATTACTAAGTAAATTATCAAGATTACTATTTTATTAATGCATACAAACAATATTTATCAACTACCTACTATGTATACAAGGTTCATTCTTCCTTTTCTTTCTCCTGCCTACTCCTGGGTTAAAGAACCGATATAAAAAGCATGTGTAATACACAATCTGGAAAATCTGTCTCTGAAGAATTAAGAGTTGAATACATATTTTTCTTCAGCGGTTCATCTGAGGAGAATCGTATAAAGTTACTTAGATGGAAAGGGTAGGGTAAGTTTCTACTCTCCCCTTTAGAATTCTTCACAGCTTTTGATCATAGGGATTAGGGCTTCATTTCAAATCCCCATTTTGCTCCACACACTAATACTCTAAATTTCACATAGATTTATTACTATGAAACAATTATTATGTTTGAAGGAACAAAACGATGGTACTTAAGCCATGAGCCCCACGCTAGGACTGATTCAGGTGAAAGATCATCCCAAAGGCCTTTGTCAATGTCTTTTGAAGATTTTGAATATGCTATTGGCTGAAGTGAAAGGCAACTATGATCTTAAGACATATTTCTTTTACGTGCCTTTGGACAGCATTCCCTCCAGTTCATAAAGCAGTACCTTCTTAGCTTAGATACCTTTAATGGAATTTGCAAATGCCTTTAAAAGACTGCTAAGATTGCTGTTAAGGGCATTGTACAACAGCCTTTAACCTAGTCATTTTTACACAAGGACCTGGTATTGGAATCTTTTTAATGACCTCGTGTCAGTATCTTCTACTAATGTTTCACTGAGTTTTGTGCAGAATCATTAAATCTGGTCTAGCTACATTAAGTAGAGAAAATAAATACATGTGTATGTCTCGAATACAGTTATTTACCCATCTTATAAGGACGATTTTATTAATAAGTATGTTATTAGTATTCAGGTACATGTCTGAGTCTAGATATAATGAAGTCTTGGTTAAGCCGGTAGAGCCGCTGCACGCAGTGTCTGTCACGAGGCCTTTGTTTCCTTTCCAGGTAGCTTGACCTTTTCCTTTTGAACTAAGCAACCGTCAGTTAGTTTGCCATCCTTCNTTGATGCCTGTGTTGCAAGCTATAAAGAGAGTGTTTAGCTCAAACTAAATTGGTGGATATCGGTGAGACTGTGATAACTACAGTCCTGCACAGTTTGATATGATCCATGGCAGCCCGCACTTCCTCTTGGATTTGTGCAAGGGCGTGTCCTGTTACTGGAGAGTTTGGTCTTCCTAAACCTTCCGATAAGCTGTAGGGATGTAAGCGATTAAGCAACAATTCAAGCATGAATATTACAAACACCGTACCTTAGTGCCATATTTTAACTCTGCTGCTGGCACTTGTAGCTGAAGGATCAGGGTCAATGTTAAGTTAGACCAAACTTACTCCACTTACTTATATTGGTGCAGAATGTCTTTATGAAATCGCATCACATATTGTTTCACTGCATGTAATTTTCTTCTTTTCGCTTCCCCCTTTGCTACATTAAGAAAAAATTAAAGAGTAAATTAACTAATAATCACTACATTGTAACCCATAACAAATTTTGAGAGAAGATAAAACGGAGCAGGCTATTTAGTGATGTAGATTGCTAACAGGGAGATGTCTTCCTTTCTGATGCACTCAACTCTAAAGGTTAGAGGCTGAGAAATTTTCCATCTGCAAGCTGTGAGAATTTCTCTTCAATACCAAATTGCTGCAACTCGCTTGCTTTGCTATTTTTATTTAAATTATAGTCCACCTGTTCATTCATGTTGTCATGTCTCTTCATCTGTCTCATTTTAACTGTGATGCAGGGTCTCAAAGGGTAAGACCCATCTTTTAAAATCATTTTTATAAATGACTTTGTATATATGCTTCAGATATTTACTAGTGCTAGTAACCAGGAAACTCCAGCAACACAACTTAATGAGTTTCTTTTGATTTAGTGAATAACATTTAAGTAGCCTCATTATGCAGTATATGATGCTATAAAGTGCAGAAGGAAGACATGGTGTAGCATTTGGCAAGGCTCGTGTATAAAGGTTAATGTCCATCAGCCAGTTTTGCCCTGATTTTTTTTAAATGACAGTGTCTGCATTCATTAAAGGTCATTCATAGCACCTTTAAAATAGTGTTTGTCAAACCTAATTCTAAATTATTTTATATTTATAATATTGTTTGCACAACCAAATGATGCATTTTAAGAAGTGATAAAAACCCCCGATGAGGATAGCAGTTGAACAAACTGAACACTAAATTGAGGGCAGAAGTATCCACATAAACATGGTCTGTTAATTGTCTGCTCTTTGAAGATATTTGTCAGCTCTGGGACCTTAAGAGTTAAAGGTATAATCAACCCTTTGGGGACAAGACTGTTCTGTCTCACATGGGAAAAAGTAACTTTCAGTGAAAAATAAGGTCCTCAGTTGGTCATTTATCATCTCAAAGGGCATGTTTTATTATAAATGTCAATTCCACAAAATTATGTGTCCTGTAATACATAATTATGTTCAAAATTGCATTTGAAATCTATTATTAACAGTTAACAGTGAACATTCTTAAAATAGTTATTACTCTTGGCCTTAACACAAAAAGCAATAATGGAGGTATTTTAGGGAGTTAAAAGCTGCAAGGCATTGGCCTCTGAATAAAGCCACTGCAGGTGTGTTTCTTAATGGGCTGTTAATTTTATAGCAAGTGAACACAAAGGACAGAGACCATGTGTGTTTTTAAACTGTGTTTGGTGTGGAGAAAGAGTTGATGGCTGAAAAATATAAAAGCGGTGTGGAAAGAGGCCAAATTTGAATTCCCCCCTGAGGTGCAATCCTGTGGCTTAAAATCAAGGCAAACTAATTCTTGATCCTCCCCTTCCATCCCTTCCCTCCCCCCTCCACTTAACAGAGAATTCCACAGAAGCATATAGTAATTGAGCACATCAGAAATAATTAGAAAATATGGCAATAAATAATAAAGATCTTCTTGTCCAAACTCAGCACCCTCTCACACTAACTAGCTCCTTATGGGTTTCTTGTGTTTGCTGCTAGCATTGTCTGAATCACCCAAACTTAGAACCATGGAGTAAGTTTTAACCCTCCCTTAGCCCCCATACCTAGTGTCCCAGTGTCCTAAGAACCTTGCTTCTCGATGTGTATGCTGTGTACCATGCAACATGGGCATTACTTGGGAACTTGTGAGAAATATCCAACCTCAGACCTACTGAAGCATAATTTGCATTTTAACAAGATGCCCTTCTTAAGCACATTCAAGTTTGAGAAGCGCTACTCTAGAATTTTCCTTTACATCGTCTTCCTTCTCTTTTTCTTCTTCCTGAGAAGATAACTTTTATTCTTATAAATAAGCCTTTTTATATTTTAAATATACTTTTGGTAAAAAAAAAATGTCTTTTTTTTTTAA
>NW_027527459.1:1826348-1830991 GCF_008692635.1 Crocuta crocuta | reverse complement strand
GTCTTTAGATTTTACTTTTTAATTCAGAGTGATGACTCTTACCTTTTGGCACAAGCATTTATTTAGTTCATTGCTCTTTATTTTTTTATAATTTATCTCCCATCTTCTTTATGTTTTCCAATTGATCCATCTAGTCTGTGCCTTCCCTGTCTTGCCTTAGTTTAGATAAGTTATTTTTATCTCCATATTATTTTCTCTATGCTAGTGTGAAAAATAAATTTTTATTTTTTAGTATTTATGCTTGAATGTACAGTGAAATTTTTTAAATGTATAATAATCTGAAGTTTATTGATATTTGTATCATTCCTTAGGATAACCCAGTTTTATGCTTTTTCAATAATCTGTGATTTTTTTTAACTTTATTGAGGAAAAATTGACAAATATAGTTGTATATATTTAAAGTAGACAATGTGATGATTTCATATACATATACAATGTAGAAATGATTAAACAGGTCAGGATAATTAACACATCCATCACCTCATACTCACATAGTTAACTTTAATTGGTGTGCTAAGAATGCTTAAGATCTACTCTCAGCAACTTTGAAGAATGTAATACTGTCTTATTAACTACAGTCACTATGCTCTACGTCAGATTGTCAGAGCTGCTTATAACTGAAAATTTGTACCCTTTGGCCTACATCACCCCATTTCCCCCTCCCTCCAGCCCTGGCAACCATTCTAGACTCTGTTTCTATGAAATTAGCTTTTACTCTTTTCTAGATTCCATGCATAGGTGATATACAGTATTTGTCTTTCTCTGTCTGGCTTACTTTACTTAGCAGACTGCCCTCTAGCTTCATCCATATTTTTGCAAATGGGAGCATTTCCTTAGTTTTTGTGGCTGAATAATATTTCATTGCCTGTGTGTGTATGTACATATACGTATATACACACAGTGGAGTAGTATGTTTGTGTGTGTGTGTGTGTCACGTTTTCTTTACCCATTCATCCATTAAAGGATATTTAGATTGTTTCCATATCTTGGCTATTGTGAATAATCCTGCAGTGAATGTGACTGTGTAGCTATGTCTTCAGGATCCTGATCTCAGTTCCTTTCCATATATACCCAGAAGTGGGTTTGTTGGATCCTACGGTAGTTCTATTTTTTGAGGAACCACTGTACCATTTTCTAAAATGACGTTACCATTATTACATATCCACCAACAGTGTATAAGGGTTCCCTTTTCTCCACATCCTTACCGACATTCGTTATTTCTTATCTTTTGATACTAGTCAACCAAACAGGTATGAGGTGATACCTCATTATGATTTTGATATGCATTTCCCCAATGATTGGTGATGTTGAGCACCTTTTCATATACCTATTGGCCTTTTTTGAAAAAATGTCTGTTTAAGTCCTTTGCCCATTTTTAAATTGGATTATTTGCTATTTTGCTATTGAGTTGGATTATTTGCTTTTTTTTTTTTTTTGCTATGGAGTTGTATGAATTCTTTATATGTTTTGGATATTAATCCCTTATCAGATATATGGTTTGCAAGTGATTTTCTCCCATTCTGTAGATGGCCTTTTCAGTTTGTTTGATTGTTTCTTTTGCTCTACAGAGCTCTTTCATTTGGTGTAGTCCCACTTGTTTATTTTATAGGTGACTGGACTATACTTATTCCATGTGAACTGTGGAGCCCACCCTAAATTTAGACCTTTATGGCATTTCACCTGAATTTTTGCTCCATAATTCTCTATTATTCTTGTTTCCCTGCTCTAAATCATCCTACCTTCTGCCTCAAGATTAGTCTTTCTAATGCACCTAAATGTCTCCCCTCTTCTTAAAAACCCTTAATGCCTCTTCTCTCTCTCTCTCTCTCTCTCTCTCCTTGGTACAAAGTATTCCTTCCATATGGAACATTCTGGTCAACAGCTCTGTTGAAATGTTCTCCCCCCCTTTAAGGCCCATCTTCAATACTACTTCCCATAATTACACTTTTCTGCGTCGTTCACTCATTCATTGAATAAGTATGTATGGATCACATACTATTTGCGTACATTCTTCCAGTTCCAATCATCTAGGGATAAAGATGAACAAAACAGCCACAGCCTCATAGAGCTTAGACTCTCTTGGGAGAAAATAGGTAATAAACAATAAACAAGTAAAACATGTGGTATGTTACAGGGTGATAAATACTAAGAAGAAAAATAAACAAAGATAAAGGCATAGAGACAGATGGAAATGAGTATCCTCCAACCAAATACTCCTTACTCCTTTGAATACCCAAATTATTTATATTCCTTTACAACATGGTTATTGTGCACTTGTCCTATCTCTTATATTCAAAGCTCCTTGAGGACAAGAACTACATCTTGCTCATCTTTGTGTCACCTTCATTTAACCATTTAAATGTGACCACTTAATAATGGTTAAAATGAATCAAGTTATGGAAATAAATGCAATAGTACTTCAAGAGAAGGGAGAGACTGGTGTAGTGGTTGGTTAGGGAAGTCTTCTTGGAAGATACTTAATTTGTGTAAAGCCTTGAAATATGGGTAGGGTGGGGATGACAAAAGAGCTTCGTAAGTCATTTTGGTATTTTTGTCCTGAAAAACTAAAAACCTTTGCTTTCTAAATTAAGATTAATATTATGTGTAATTTTCTTTACCCTTAAAACCAGTGTTTCAGAAGGGACGGGCGATAGATACCGGAGAAGTTGACATTGGTGCACAAGTCATGCAGACCATTCCACCCGGCTTATTCTGGCGTTTCCAGATTACTATCCACCATCCTATATATCTGAAATTCAATATTTCTTTAGCCAAGGACTCTCTGCTGGGAATTTATGGCAGAAGGAACATTCCACCTACACACACTCAGGTATTTGATGTTATAGGTATTTCTTGACCCTTTTAGAGGGTGGTGGGATGCACAGTTCAGGGTTTGTGACTTGCAAAGTATGTGGGAGTCAAAGATGAAGGCAATTTTTGTAATGAGCAAATATCCAGAATAATCACACTCAAAGGAATGAAAACAAAAATGACATTGAGAAATAAGTAGTAGCATTTAGCAGAGCAGATTCAGAAAAGGAAGTTTAAGAAAATATTCTTGAAACTTGAATTCTGTTTCCTGGAATAAGACAATCATGAGCCATCCCGGCCCCCTCATCTTACTTAGCTTTTGGGCCCACCCCCCACTTTGGCTGGCTCCATATTGCCTTGACCCCTTNGGTAGAAACTTTTTCTTGCTATTGTTAATAATAACTCAAATATGTAAATCCTCTATGGTTTACAAATCCCTTCTATAAATGCTAACCACCTCATTTCTCTCATTTTTCTCCCTTATCTCTTTCTTGCATGAACCCATTTGGGGCCTTGCTCCATCTAAGAAGTAGCATAAGGAATCATAACTATCAGGGGATTGCTTTTTTTTTTTCCCAACAGATACGACTGTAGTCCAAATCTTACCTTCTGGATGGGAATAGGCAGGGAATTAGAGTGCCATTCAAATGTGACTCTTAAAATAAAATGCCCAAGGAAATGTGTGCCATGTGCTTGCCCANGGGGTCCTTTGAATATTTAAAGATGCTACCACAAAGGTAGTAAATTATGAATGTCCTCAAATTTTTGACTGTTTTGTTTTAAAAACTGTAAAACTCTTACATTTGTAGAGAAGATCATGGTAACTTTTTTGAGGAGAATGTGTGATTTTGAATATCTTCTGATACTTTAGTAAAATATCAAGATTCTCTCACATAAATACTAAATACGATTTTTTTCTATTTCTTGTTTTATTTGTTTTAGACAATTATTTTGAATACTCCAAAACTGAGAGGCTTATACCATTTATAAATATAGTGGGTTTTTTCAGAATTAATAATATACTTTTATGTTTAAGTATAATTAAGAATGAATAACTTCCGTCTTTCACTTTGCCTACCTCCAAAGCAAAGAGGTGTGAAAGAGGGCAATTGAAATTAGAGATGTTCGTTAGTCTAGAAGTAAAAGTAGTGGCTGAGATTTGTGTATATTTGTTCCAGTTCGATTTTGTAAAATTGATGGATGGAAAGCAGCTGGTCAAGCAGGACTCCAAGGGCTCTGATGATACCCAGCACTCCCCTCGGAACCTGATCTTAACCTCACTGCAGGAGACAGGTTTCATAGAGTATATGGACCAAGGGCCTTGGTATCTGGCATTCTACAATGATGGAAAAAAGATGGAGCAAGTATTTGTGTTAACTACAGCAATTGGTAAGCTGCCTTGACTGTTATTTTAATTGACTGTATAATTCTAGAAAGACATCAGTGACTAACGTGATACAGATGTTGTTTAAACCCATTGGTCATTCTGCCTTTAAGTCCTTATTCAAGATAGGTCACTATAAGAAAGGCTTATATTATTGCTGTCAGTCATGAATGTTGTTTAAATGCTGATGATTTTCTGAATGCTCCATTATTTGCTGCTATCGTAGGATACTTGCCATGTACCTTTTTATGTATTTTCAACAGGAATAGTTACCTGGATAATATTATTACCAGGGCTGTATGGATGAACAACTTCAGTGACGAAGGGAGTAAGCCAGAGATTCTCTGTTAATTTAAGATCCATTAGAAAAGAAAAAGCAAATAAATGCCTTTGAAAACGGAAAAACTAGCACCAATTCAGCTCTTCTTTAGAACAACTGATTCTTGAA
>NW_027527459.1:1825854-1826218 GCF_008692635.1 Crocuta crocuta | reverse complement strand
CCTTTATTTTGGAATTTTTTTCCCCTGAGGGGAAACATCTCATAGACCTAGTATTTTATTGTGTGAATCTTCCTAATACACATGTCTTTTAAAAGAAGGGAAAATATTTTACAGCTGTCAGTTTTCTATACAACTCTCACCACTTTATCCTTTAGTTAACCTGTTCAACCATATGTTTAGGAAGATGTGTTGACTGTTAATAGATATACCATCTGCTCTTTATAACAATTATGTTCTATTTTTACTTGATGCTGAAGACCTTGAGCCAGTAGAAAATGGTATTCCAGCCATAAGATTATCAAAAACTTTCCTCTACAGTAAACAGAAAGACTATAAAAATGCACCTATTATTTTTCACTCAGAG
>NW_027527459.1:1824012-1825801 GCF_008692635.1 Crocuta crocuta | reverse complement strand
AATGTACCTATGATTTTTCCCCCAGAGAAAAACTCCACTGATTTTATATCTTCAATAGACAAAGTTTTTGTTAAATTAGAAAAAAAATATTTTAAGTCATGAAACTCTTTTGCAACACTCACAGACGCAGTGGAGCAGATTTAATAGATGTGCCTTTCATGATATTTTTTTCTACCAAGGCCCAGTTTCGATAATGCAAATGCCAATGAGTCAAGAGAGGCTGAGTTTCTCCTAAGAAATCAAGCAGTTAGAAGACCTAAAATATTTGTGAAGATTTTCTCTCTTTCTGTTATCCTTACCACTAAGCTCAAGTTAAAACACTAACCCAACTATTAACCTTTCAAAAATCAATAGACCCAGAAACATGCTTGAAGTTTTTTCCTATCCCTTACTTCCTCCCAAAAAGAAGCTAACCTTTGAGATAGAATTCCTATTATCCAGATATCATGCTGTCAGTTTCATATGCAACAGAGTATTTGCTTCTTCCTTATGCAAGTCAGTTTTTTTTTTTCTGTTGTCTTTTCAAGATTAGAAGCAACAGAAACACTTCTGTAATTCCACTTAAAGAGAATCCAAGTAAATTTCTGAAAATAAGCACAGGTATTAAGTTATTTGGTCTAAATTCTCCTCATTAATTTTTTTTTATGTTTTTATAATTTATCTTAACTGTAGTAAAGAGAGGCCAATGTATTTGATTAAACAATTTAAGCTTTGAATGAATTTAACTGTGCTAAATGTTACTCGTTCTCTATTTCATGATAATGTTAGAATCAGTTGATTAATCTTAACTATATTTGGTCCACTACTAATAAGGATCAAGACAGAATTAGCATTTATTGAATGACTAATATAGGCTAGCCACTGGCCTATATTAATATATATTATTTTCCCAGTAGTATAGACAGAGTTGTCAATATCCCCTAATCTCAGCCAACCTGCTCTATAACATGATAATATATACCATTAATGGAGCGCCATTCTGCCGCAAACACTGTACCAGATGATTTACATTCAATTATCTTGTTTGATTCCCTTCACAACCCTGATAGCATAGGTGTAGTGATATTTATATAACAAATAAGGAAATGAATGCTTGAAATGAGTAAATAATCTGACAGAGTCTCACAGACAGCAAGTGGCAACATTGAGATTTGAGACACCCAATTATGTCTGATTCCAAAGCCCATGCCCTTTAGGCCATAATTATTCCATCAGATTATCCATTACCTTTAGTTTCTCCCATAAGAAAACCTGCCAGAAGCAAAACCCATCATCAGTGCAAATGCAGATACCAAAAGGCTTTAGATTCTAGAATAAAAATAAAGTTTTATGCATAGATATTTAAAATCATTCTCAACTCTAATGAACTGCAGTCAAGGAAGGGACTCTGAAGGAAGATTTAAAAGATAGAAGGCAAAAGGCACCTGAGTGGCTCAGTCAGTTAAGTGCCTGACTCTTGATTTCAGCTTAGGTCATGACCTTACGGTTTGTGAGTGCTGACAGTGGGGACCCTTTTGGGGATCTGTCTCCCTTTCTCTCTGCCCTTTCCCTGCGCTCTCTCTCTCTCTCTCTCCCTCTTTCTCTCGGAATAAATTAAAATTAAAAAAAAATTTCATGGAGGCCAACATAAATAGAAAACCACATCCTTTTTTCATCACTAGTTACTTATGTGTTTCTGCTGTAGCCATCCCCCTCTTAGATTCCCTAGGCTGTCCCAGTGTCTCTTTGATACCTGGTGGAGGTAGCAGCTTCCAGAACCTCCCTTCTCTTGCCTTCTCTTCTCATATGC
>NW_027527459.1:1821917-1823958 GCF_008692635.1 Crocuta crocuta | reverse complement strand
TGCGTTGCTGGTGTTAAGCTCTGTGCAGCAGTGTGGGCCCAGGGACAGATCTTAGATAAGTCAATAAGATGTAGGGATTTTTATTTATTTTGATAGCAAACTTTATTAAACATTTTTTCTACAATAGCTATATTCCCATAAGGCTGCTTCCATAAAGTGGTCAATAGGAGCTGGTGTGAAATTAAATTCAACGATATTTACCTTTGAAAGCTTTCTCCATGGCCTCCTATTAACCATCCAGGGTAGGGGAAATCCAAATGTAGATTTAAGAACTGCCACTATCGCTTGGCACAAGAAACCTAGATTAAAAAGAAACTAGAGACATAACTGTTCCATCTTTAAGTGAAAAAAACTCTGCACCCTTTCGGCACCTTTTAAATAAATTAATGATTTTATGAAAATAATGAATGTTTTAAGAAGTTAAAAATGGTTACCTTTTTGTCAAACACTCCTTTCCTGTCAGACCAGTTGTCACTCAGCAAATGCCACGTATAAATTTCTTATCCAGTTCAGTTTTCTACCACAGGGATCAGAGAACAGATTATCATAAGCCTGCAAAAAGCTATATGATGTATTCACACAGGGGTGAGAGGAAGAACCTCTTCTGAGTGATAATAGGGTGGCTGTGCACACAGTCCCTGGAATCATTCTCGGCTTTCTAAGAATTCCCCAAATAAGCTAGATCCCACCTTCTTCCNCACGTCTAGCTCAGAAGTTCTCTAACTACGGAAATTTCCTATTTGAAGCATTGGTTCTCAATGCCTTAATGAGGTGAGCCACCTGCGAGGTCACCTGACGTTTTTGTTAGAATGCGGATTACTGGGCTGCATCCTTCAGATTCAGTAGATCTGAAGTGAAGCCCAGGCATCTACATTTTAAGTGCCTCGGGTGATCTACTGATCCAGGTGGTCAAAAGGCCACAATTGAAGAAATGCTATTTCTCGGCCCTCATTATAAATTCTCTCAGTTGAGTGGAAGACGCCAAGACCACTTCCTAGAATATCTCCTCATTGGAAATAGCTTATGCAAGTGAAACTAGATGAAGTAGACAATTTGGATTGAAAAGGAAAAACTGATACATATGAGAAGTATGAGTTTAATGGGCCAGAACATAAAACTCTGAATCCAAGAATGCTAAGTATGGAAAACTTCCAGAAAGAGTNCCAGAAAGAGTAATGAGAAAATGATTAAAAAAAAAAAAAACAAAACTGAAAGAAGAAAGCACACATACCATAAGAGTTCATGGACTTGGAGTTTTATTTTACTATACTCAAATACAATTTTAAACTAGAAATAATTTTTGTCATTGTCACAGCCTGACTTTTGTATAACTTCATACCTTTTCAGCCAAGTTACTAACCATAAGACTTACCAAGTTCAGTCATGCTGCACATCTTTACGCCTCCAGAACTAACTATGGACACCTTCAAAGCCTTCTCAATTCCCCTGAAACCTATCTTCTCTAAGAATGGATTGAAGGGAAATTAGTGGCAGAGAACTGATAAGCATTTATAGTCAAGAAAGCATTTCTCAACAAAATACTTAGGTTCTAATGCTTTTAGTGGTGGTGAATTTAATATGAACACTTACTTTAAAAGCCTTCCATTGTCACTTATTAATGAAAATGAAATACTGATTATCATATTTAAGCTGTCAAGATAGTAGATTAAACATTTTAAGGTGCTAGAGAAGAAATTTTTTATTTGCTACAACCTAAATTTGAAAAATAAACAGTAGACTTAGTCTTTTGGGTTGCATTTTTAAGCCCATTTTGCTTTTGAGAAATGTCCTATAATTCTAGTACACTTTTAACTTTGTCATGAATGTCTCATAAGAATACAATTCATCTAGACCATTTCTGTACTTTAGAGATGAGGTTGGTTTTTAGTTTCACTCTTGAGTAGCCAATTCGGCAAATCCAGGGCCCTTGTAATAATTTGGTAGTGCATGTGACACGTTACAGAAATCTTTGGCATCTGATTTTAAACAGTAAGTGCTCCAAGACAGCAGAGGGCAAGATTGTTATAGGTCCAGAGTTTTA
>NW_027527459.1:1817830-1821908 GCF_008692635.1 Crocuta crocuta | reverse complement strand
TGTGAAAATAAAAAAAAAAAAAAAAAAAGGAAAGGACTCTGAAGCCTGAATGTTTGCTCATGTCTTTTCTTTTTCTCTATTAATAGAAATAATGGATGACTGTTCAACCAATTGCAATGGAAATGGAGAGTGTATCTCTGGCCATTGTCATTGTTTCCCAGGATTCCTTGGGCCTGACTGCGCAAGAGGTAATGTTGCTCTGTTATTCCGATTAGCTTAGGGAAATACATGTCCTTTGAGAACTCAGTAGCAGTAAGTTTAGGAGGAGAAGTGGCAGCAGTAAGCACCCCCAACCACAACCACAACCAAGAGTTGAGCACTTACTCTGCCAAGGACTGTTATAAACACTCTCTGTTACCTCTTCTGATTCATACATCCTTTGAAAACCAGTGACGTAGATCTACTGTTATCCCAGGTCATCTGTAACTGCTTATAGACATCCACGTAAACTGGAAGGGAGAGGCAACCAGCAAACGGATAAGTAGCTTTAGAAAGTAAAGACTGGCAAGACACAAATGAAATTTAGCAAGCTTTACTGTTTCCTAGACTTGCCCATAGTTTAATTCTCGAAAAGCTTTAGGTAAATCACACCGTGTTTCACCCCATGCTTATGGTTACTATGCTAGAGACGCTTTCTGTTCGTTTTCAGTGCGTTCTTACAGCTCTCAGTCTGCTGATACATTAATCTCAGGTTTCCCAGCCACTCAAGTTTCCTTAGATTAAATTCCACTCAGCTGAGAATTCTATAGCACTTGCTGGCTTCCTGGGAGCATGACAGATCTGGAGGATGTGGGGATTCAGAGTGAAGAAGATGGCTGGTATTAAAATATCGACTGAGACAGAAGATACAGGCCCTGCCCTCAAAGAGCCCCTAGTCTTAATAGGGAGCCAACAATGGCAAGGCAGAGTTGAAGTATTCTAATAAAGGTCTGCACCAGGTGTCATGGGAGTAGACGTCTGTCCAGCATGAATGTATTCAAATGTACAACTTTTTAAAGATAACGTTTTATAATATGATAACTCCCTATTTATCAGTTTCTAAACTTTTCAGGCTCTTCTTTCTAAAAGTAGCATACATCTGTTTGAGGAAGAGAAGCCATAAGAGAACAAATAAAACCCTGGTTTAAAATAATGATAACAGTAGTAATAATAATAGTTGCTTAATGGTATGTTGGAATCAAAAGCACATACTTGAAATAATTTCTTCACGCAGGATATTTTCATAACTTATCCTTACTCCTCTCCCATAAGAGGAAAATTCTATTTGTAATCACAAGGATGCGCCTATTTAATAAAGGCTAAGATAGAAATAGTACAACTTTTTGCCCGAAATGTTACACAAGAATCAATAGAAGATTGCTCTTTGGAGATTTTAAAAGCATTTCGAGAACACTACAAGTTCATTTGCCAACCTTCAGATTCGTGCCCTGTGCTGTGTGGTGGGAACGGAGAATACGAGAAAGGACACTGTGTCTGCCGAAATGGCTGGAAGGGGCCAGAGTGCGACGTTCCAGAAGAGCAATGCATTGACCCAACGTGCTTTGGTCACGGCACCTGCATCATGGGAGTCTGCATCTGTGTGCCAGGATACAAAGGAGAAATATGCGAGGAAGGTCAGAGCCCCATTTTCATCTATTGCTTCAGGCTTTTCTCTCACTGAACTGTCCAAGTGTCATTCTGTGCTTCTGGTAGAGATGCAAGTCGTCTCTGCAAACCGTAAATGTTCAATATGTCTTTAGAACATGGAGCAGAGGGCTTGCATCCGGGGAGTTCACGTCTCTTCTGACAGTCTCTAATATTAACGCAGAGCCGTATCTGTGACACTTGCAGAGCAGCCCTGAAAAATGGCGTTTCGCCCCTCACTTCTAACACTGCTTCATAACTCGAGAATTTCCACATTGATGATATTAGGTGTTAATTCATATGCTCTCTTTGTTCCACAGTACATTAGGCTATATCTTAGTTTAAAGCACATGATAAAAATAATAATGTATTCACATTCGGAACCATTTCATTGAATGTTTTCTTTGGGAGCAATTTGTAATTACCATTATTATTATTGCTTTATAGTATTTATTTTTACATACCTCATGCTGGAAGTTAACCTCCGTGCCTAAGGAAGCCAACGCACCACTAATGAGTTTCAAGGCAGTGCCTTTATATTAAAATTCACCCCAAAGGAACCTTTACGCACACACGCGCAAACATTTTGAAATGGCAATAGTTTTATCATTTAAAGGGACACATTGGAAAATAAGTTTACTAGTAATCAGACCTTTTTCATGCCACATTCCTCAAATAAGACTGATTTCAGAAATAATATTAAACCATTACCATGGGAGATGGTCTCATCACAACTGTTGTTCAGGAAAGAGGCTGCTGAAAATGCACTATAATTGCTTTTTAAAGATGGCTCATTAAGACTATTACACAGCATTCTAAAGGGCTTAATCTCATTCCACTCCAGGAGTTTAGCTTTTCACCTCCCGTTAGCAATAGTAGGATTTTGGTGTGAAGATTGTATCTGTTCCAGTGAATGGCATTGGGCCTGGACTGGAGAGCAGAGCTCCTGAGTTCCCTCTGGAAATTGTTTTTTATGGTGATCCGACCACAGTCATTCTATTTAAGTTGTAAATTCAGATGTTACATGGATATATGCACGTGCATCCAAACAATGATAGCCCTCACCGCATCTGCAGTTTGCCATGAAAGTGTTTAACCTCATTAATTTGGACCCTTCTAATCAAAATTTGGGGGGCACTTGAAAAAGGGCTTAGCTTAAACTTCCCTTCTAGGTATCACTAAGAAAACGTGTAGAATAACCAAGATGGCAAGGAAGAATGCCCACCGTATTTAACAGTATAAGCTTGTCAAATACAGGAGAAAAAAATGTCCTAAGTCAAAGATCACAGACTAGAAACTCACAGGCTGAACTGGGCTTCTGGATGGGTGGTGTTTGATTCACACAGTGGTGATGGTGGTAGTGTTTTTGTTGTATTTTGTTAATGTGATCTATTTACCAAAATTTAAAAATAGAGAAGTGTCATTTAAATATCTCTTTTTGGTCATTCTTGAGCAACTGGAAAATCTGATAACCCTTGGCCCATGTTCCCACATGGTGACAATCGGCTGGAACCAAGCAGCAGTTTCCTTTAAACTGGATGCTTCTCTCCGTTCCCTCCCAATACACTGGCTTCTTACATCCAGTTCACCTCATTCATGTATGCTGCTTGCTGGTTCATTCAGACATATGCCTTGGTACCTCTGATTTAAGTAGGACTTACCTATTCCTTGAAGGTGGCCTTTTAATAAAATAAACTAAGTTCAGTTATTACTTTGTTTGCTATAGTTGTTGTTCATTTTAATGTAACAAAATAGCCTCCTTCTAAAAAATATTCTATACTTTTAGACTTTTCCTCTTGATCCAAATAATGAACAAAATCAAATTAGATGTTCCTTTTAGTATTTATTTGCTGATTAGCTCAGGTACTAAAGCACTGTGCTAATGACCTTAAGATTATGGGCTAATTATAACGTAATGGCACTAATTGCAACAATACTTAGTTAGGCTTACTCTGTTCCGTGACCATAAGCCACACCCAAGACCAGACCAGTATTATGAATGAAGGCAGGTTTTATCAGTCTGTTTCATTACTGGAAAAGTAATTCAAAGCATACTCCCCTCATTATGGGGAGTTCTTTTTAGTTTCATCTTACTGTTTAAGAGAGTAGAAATTTGGAAACAACCTTGTCATGCCCAGTGGAATGGCCACTCAATTTAAAGCACAAAACAGTTTTCCCCAAGGCAAGCATAGGGACCTACTTCTAAGAGTTTATACATTTGTTAGAATGTGTCCAAAAATTTCCAGACTCCCAGAACCAGAGACAAATAGAATTGCATCTGTGATATTCTAAAACATCAAAGACTATGTCATGGCATCCTGAGGGAAGGAGAAGCCACAAAAGTTTTTTTAAATAATTTTTAAAATTTGGTTGAGAATGTTACATTTTCAGTGCTTCTAAGAAATTAATGAAAGATTCTAGTAAATTGATTATATTGTATGATTTCATGTAACAG
>NW_027527459.1:1816051-1817766 GCF_008692635.1 Crocuta crocuta | reverse complement strand
AGGATTCCAATTTCAGAAAAGACAAAGAATGACTTCCCTAAACTTCTTAGGCTTTCTTGTGAAGCCGAGGAATTCCTATTGAAGGCCCACACTGGTGCAGCCACCCATTTATGTGGGAGTACTACACCTTGCTTATCAATTTTAAATAGCATATGTGTGGTTTCTTTCACCTTCTAATTTTAGGATGCAACTGTTATGATACCCTACCATATTTTTAAGTGTTAATCATCTTCTGGCTTGAATACAGCCTTTGTATGAGACGTTTTATTACCTAATTTAATATCATATTCGTGACGTATTAGGAAATCAAGTGTGAGTATGTCAGTTTCATCATACTAAGGTATACAGGCCACACCTATTCACTTTTAACCTTTTTCCTCCTTTTTGGGGCCTTCAGAGGACTGCTTGGACCCGATGTGTTCCAGCCATGGCATCTGCGTTAAAGGAGAATGTCACTGTTCTACTGGTTGGGGAGGAGTCAACTGTGAAACTCCACTTCCTGTATGTCAAGAGCAGTGCTCAGGACACGGGACTTTTCTTCTGGACACTGGGGTGTGCAGCTGTGATCCCAAGTGGACAGGATCTGACTGTTCAACAGGTACACTGGAGTTACCTCCTTCTCTTCCTTCCTCTGCTCCCAAATTGTCACTGGCCTTTGCCTTAAGGTAGAACTTGTTAAAGGCTGCGTTGTATGCCTTCATGGGTCATAAGGGACTTCCAAGTATTTCCTCGGCTAGCATGTTACTGGGTTTCCGTATGCAGCATACTACTGGGCTTCTCCTTGTAGTCTCCATTTTTGTAGGTCAGTACTTGAAGCTCTGGCCTCATTCTGTATTCTCCCACAGTTATTTCATCTTTTCCCCAAGCTCCTTACTGTCGGTTCTATACAGGTTATTTCAATTTCTATACAGGTATCTCCCCCAAATAATCCTTCACTTCCAGTCATCTGCTGACTATTTCCACTGGGTGTTCCATCACGTAGAAACAGAACATAGCTCAGGAACTCTGTTTATACATTGCCATACTGCCGCCGATTGCTGTTCCCACAACTTGGCTTTCTTTTTCCTATTCCCAACCTTAAAATCAGCTCTAGGTCCCCCTGTCCAGAGATAAACTTCACATATCCTAGCCTGTTATTAAAAGCCCACCATAAACTCTCCCAAACCTCTATCTCCAGCCTGTCTTCCACTTCTGCTTCTTATATAAATCCCTTCTTCTGTGAACATATTCTGTATGTTCTCCTCACTCCCAGGGCATCCCGCATCCGCACTTTTCTCCATGCCCTTTCCTCGGCGGGGAATGCTGGTACTTTTCCACCTAGGAAAATCCAGCCCGTGGGTGCCTAGGTAGCTCAGAAGGTTAAGTGTCCGACTCTTGATCTCGGTTCATGTCATGATCTCACAGTTCATGAGTTTAAGACTTGTGTCAGGTTATGTACTGTCAGTGAGGATGGTGCTTGGGATTCCCTCTCTCCCTCTCTCTGTTTCTACCCCGCTCATGATCTCTCACTCTCTCAAAATAAATGGATATACTTAAAAAGAAAAAAAAATATTTTTATTTTTTTATTTAAAAAAATTTTTTTATATTGATTTATTTTTGAGAGAGACAGAGTGCAAGTGGGGGAAGGGGCAGAAAGAGGGAGACACAGAATCTGAAACAGGCTCCAGGTTCTGAGCTGTCAGCACAGAACCTAACGTGGGGCTTGAATTTCAGCC
>NW_027527459.1:1815249-1816037 GCF_008692635.1 Crocuta crocuta | reverse complement strand
CCCTGATAGAAAATACAAATGGCATCATGATGTAGGTATTTGTGTACGTGATTTGTTTTTCCTCCTAAACTAAAAATTATGGGTAGTTCTTTATACTTTGCTCCCTTATCCTTGGGCCATGTGCTCATTAAATGAGTAGAATGAGCAAATAATAACTCCTACCAAACCTCTGCCTGTGGATTTTGTTGAGGATAGAAAGTGATGTGTGCTAAACAGGAAAGGTTAGGAGCTCGGCAGGACTCTACTACAGAATTAGTTTATGAACCAAAAAGTCTGCACACCTGTGCTATAAGGAAACAAGAAAGCCCCTCTGTTAAGAGAATTAAGTCTAACGTAATACTTTACTATACAAAAATTTTTTGCCTCACATACAAATAATATGGGAGAGAGGATTGCATTTTACAGTTTCAGAAATGGATAAAATGATAAAGACAATGTAATAATAACTAGCCTGCAGACCTTAAAAGTATTCATTTATGAACTTAGCAACTGCATGTGTGCCTGCTGTGTGCTTGGCATGGTGCTTGGTGCTGGGAATGTGGTGATGAACGAGACGGATGTAGTCCTTGCACAAAAGGAGTTTCCAGACTAGTGGAAAAGACACATATAGGACAAGCTGGAAGATGGTTACAGTAAAGAAGTAGCTGGGTATTATGGGACTTTATGGTATGGCTCTAAGCTAATTATTCATTTATTTGCTAAATATCCTTGAACACCTTCCTTTCCTTCATGTGTCAGATATAGTATGTCTAGAGCTTCAAATTTAAAATAAGAGTAACATTTGTGTT
>NW_027527459.1:1813985-1815212 GCF_008692635.1 Crocuta crocuta | reverse complement strand
TGGTTGTTTTTTTTTTTTTTTTACAGTTTATTTATTTATTTTGAGTGGGCAGGTGGGCAGAGAGGGAGCGAGAGAATCCCAAGCACAGAGAGAATGCTGATAGCACAGAACCATGAGGTCATGATCTGAGCCAATATCAAGAGTCAGGACTTTTTTTTTTTTTTTTTTAATTTTTTTATGTCTTTTTATTGTATTTTGAGAGACAGAGAGGGAGCAGGGGAGGTTCAGAGAGAGAGGGAGACACAGAATCTGAAACAGGCTCCAGGCTCTGAGCTGTCAGCACAGAGCCTGACGCAGGGCTCGAACCCATGGACCGTGAGATCATGACCTGAGCCGAAGTCGGACATTCAACCGACTGAGCCACCCAGGCGCCCCTCAAGAGTCAGGACTCAACGGAGTGAGCCACCCAGGCTCCCCTAGTGGTCACTAGTCTAAGTGTTGTACATATATTCATTTAATCTTCATAACAACTCTGTGAGGTAAGTACTATAAGTGTACCCATTTACAAATGAGGAAGCTGAGGTACAGAGAGGTTAAATAACTTGCCCAAAGTCACCCGTATAACAAGTATCGGATTTGGAGCTTGGGCTAAGAAGCTGTTCTGGCTTCACATTCCATACAGGTAACCACTGTCCTGTCCTGTCCTTTAGAGACCTGTGACCTAATTCGCCCTATTATAGAAAGCATTATTGGACTGTGCTGCAGAACACAAAGAGGGGACAATAGGTTATTTCTGTGAGAAGAGGCCCCACAGTCAGGCAAGACTTTGAAGGAGTCAACGTTGAATCCACATTAGAAAGATGATCACATGTTTATCACATGGACAGGAGGGGAAAGAACATTCCAGGCAGACGGACTAACTTAAAGAAATAGAGCCATGAATTCAAATGGGGCGCCTGGGTGGCTCAGTCAGTCGGTTAAGCATCCGACTTTCGCTTAGGTCATGATCTCGCAGTTCGTGGGTTCGAGCCCCACGTCGGGCTCTGTGCTGACAGCCAGCTCAGAGCCTGGAGCCTGCTTCAGATTCTGTGTCTTCCTCTCTCTCTGGCCCTCCTGTTTGTGCTGTCTGTCTGTCTGTCTCTCTCTCTCTCTGTGAGTGTGCATCAGAAATAAATAAAACATTAAAAAAATGCCATGACTGAGGATTTGCCAGT
This sequence comes from Crocuta crocuta, assembly GCF_008692635.1. Classification (NCBI taxonomy): domain Eukaryota; kingdom Metazoa; phylum Chordata; class Mammalia; order Carnivora; family Hyaenidae; genus Crocuta; species Crocuta crocuta. Next base: position 1,814,058 of record NW_027527459.1, on the reverse strand, counting down.
CCTAAGGCATAGCTGCAGCCTAGAAATCCAAGAGGAGACAGGGGCAGGGACTAGAACACAGGCGGGTGGGGTC
>NW_027527459.1:1806458-1813929 GCF_008692635.1 Crocuta crocuta | reverse complement strand
TTACACACCATGCTAAGGGCTTTATCTTTTCTCTGGACACAATAGGAAGCTGCTGAGTGGTTTACAACAAACTGCATGTGGGATAGACCACTCTTTCAGGAACCGAGAGGAGGGGATGCGTGAGATGGGGGTGTAAGGGACAGGGCAGTATGATTATTAGAGTAGCCCAGGAGTGGAGCGCTGGGGACGGCCGGAGCTGACACTGCACTTGTGAGAATAGTGAGGTGGAGACAGACCAGGAAGGAGTTACCACCGCAGATGAGGGACAGAGAGGAGCTGAAGATAACTGCCCTCAATCGCTAGGTAAAAGGAGGCACCAGCAGCCAACACCAAACAAGCACATGCAGAGGGGCACCTGGGTGGCTCAGTCTGTTAAATAGACTTGATTTCTGCTAAGGGCATGATCTCACAGTTCGTGAGTTCGAGCCCTGCATCAGGCTCTGTGCTGACAGCTAAGAACCTGCTTGGGATTCTTTCTCTCTTCTCTCTCTCTCTCTCTCTCTCTCCCCCTCTGTGCCCCTCCCTGACCCTCAAAATAAATGCATAAATATTTTTTTTAATAGTTTATTGTCAAATTAGTTTCCACATAACACTCAGTGCTCATCCCCACAAGTGCCCTCCTCCATGCCCATCCCCCCCTCCCCCCACATCCATCAGTCCTCAGTTTTTGTCAGCATTCAAGAGTCTCTCATGGTTTTTAAAAAATCACAGGCAGAAAGCCAGGTTTGAGCAGAGAGACAGGACCTGGTGAGGTCAGCTGTGGACATGCTGAGTTAGAGGCACCTGCAGAGCATCCAGGTGGATATGTCCCGTGACGGATTGATAGTCAAGAATGGAATTTATGGGAGAATTCTGAACTGGAAACAAGTATGTGGGATATAGTTCAGACCTTAGGAACATATATTATTGTCCAAGAAGAGTGCAGAGAATAAGAATGAAGAAAATCAAGACCCTAGAGAAACCAGTGTATAACATCTTTACCACGAGAAGGTTCTTAACATTTAGTCAAAAACTGGCCTCTTTATATACGACTTACTAAGCATTTATTGTTTGAATAATGATTCTGTATCATACAGTTTCCCCCTCAGGTCACTCACATCCCTCCTGTGTCCCTTCTGATGCCACAGAATTGGGTAAAAGTTTTGGCAATACACCACTCACCAGTTGTACACATTCAAATATTTGTATTTCCAATGAACCAACATGCATTTCAGTGTGCTGAGAGTTTCTCTTTCCACAGCCCGCCCCTTCCACCTAATACACAAAGATGTGCACCAGGCCTGGTGGCAGAAATCACTCAGAAGGGGAGGAAAAGGCTAATTATGAGCGTGCCTCTACACTTGCCCCACCTTTGAGATGAAGTATCCTAACCCTACACTCCACCCCCCTCACCTCAAACCGCCCTTACCGAAACAAACAAACCACATGGTGAGGAAAACATGAGAGCCCCATAGAAGATTAGGTCTGGAAGAAAACGTAGAGGTGTCTGCCTCAATGTTTCATAGATGCGGTGGCCCCTAGGCCACCTGCCTCAGCATCACTAGGAATTCTAATACTCAGCGGCACAGACAGGGTAAACAGTTTGCCCGCAGGTGAAAGCCACTGAACTGGTCTAAGCTCCTCATTGAATTGTTCGTTTGCCCCTATTATGTCCTGTCCTCGTGTGAGGTGATGAGATACTTCGTGATGAAACATTTATAGCTGAGGAGACAAGTGCGAACAAAGATTTAGAATACCTCTCACTAAGCTATAAAAGAGAGAGCTGCAATGTACAAGGTGTATTTAGCCTCACCCCAGAGGTCTTGAAAGTGGTCACAAAAGACCACAGATCCTGAAGGGGCCTGTATACCACACCTAGGAGTTTGTGCGTGATCCTGAGGACAGTGGGAAAGCCATTGAGGGAGTTTAAAGAAGTTAGTGTCATGAGTGTGTTTGCATTTTCAAAAGATCACCCTGAAAGTGGTTTGGAGAATATAGTAAAGAGTGAAGAAAAGTTGATATAAGGGGATTTAAGCGCAGATGGAAATGAAAAGATGGGTATGAGAGAAGCTAGGAAACAGGACTTGGCTGCTGGAGATGTGCCAGGGAAGGCAGGAATTTTCATGGACTCTGTGACGTCCACAGTGGGAAATCGGATAAATGGTGAACACCACTAACAGAGAAATGAGCTCCTTCCCTACTAAACAAATTTTCATTGAGCACCTACTGTGTGCCACGTGCTAGGACCTTGGAACCCATCCATGAGGAAAAGAAAGATTTCTGCACCAGTTGCGCTTGTGGTCTCACAGGGGTGAGACAAGTGGTTAACAATGAACGTGTTTCAAGTTTTTGAAACATGAGCAAACCAAGGGCCAGAGGGGTGAAAGAAGTCGTCCGAGACCAAAGACCTGGCCAGTTGCAAACCTACAAGTAGGAGCCAGCTCCGCTGATTTCATTTTGTGTGTAAGAGTTCTTTCCAGCCCTCCATCCTCACCCCCACCAGAGGAAGAAGGAAGAGTTAGACAAGGAGCTGGCACTCAGGTGAATAGATGAGCTAACAGAAAAGGACGGGTTCAAAGAGATGAAGGGCATCAACTATCAAGTGCATGACTGACACATTTTTGTCCAGAGATCCTGGACTAAAGCCACACTCATCCACTCTGGATCCAATAGAAAAAGAACACTAGAATCATCTCCTGCTCAAAGAAGCAAAAGGGTGGAGAGGTGTGACCCAAAACTCAGCGGGCTCACAAGCAAAAGCCTTCCTAATAAAACTACCAAATTGAAAAATAGGGGCAGGAAATGCCTTGCAAATCTCTAGTGTCGTGATAGAAATAGTCCTTCTGTGATTTTTAAGCTCCATAAAGGTTGTTCCCACAGAGCATATTTAACCATCAAGATGATCTCACTGTGCAGACTTTTAATTGAGTGTGCTCAGTACAGGAAGCAATTTAACATCTGATTCTTATAATGGATCATGTCATTTCAAAGGTGGATATGCTCTCGCCATTGATCATTTTCTTCCTCTAAGCACATGAAGCTTAGCTGTTAGCATGTTAACTGTGCTGCTCTGATACCAAGAGGACCACAGTGAATGGTTTACTGATTATTTTCAGTCTGTTTTCCAGATACATTGAGTATTGTTAGAAGCACCATAGTGATACTTGATAGAGGCATCTTTCACCTGAGAGTCTCATGGTACTTCACAAAGGTTAACTCATTAGTCTTTTAAAAAATACCTCGAGAAGAATACAATCGAAGCTTGTTACACCATGGTTGAGATTTGGATATACCACAGGTCAAATCACACTCCCTTAAAATGTAACTCCTCGCCATGAAATCTCAGTAATACATTTAGCCTATCCTAAGGATATTGGCCCTAATCTTTACTATCATCATTTTAAAATCATCTACTATATTTCTCTCATAAAATCTGGCTTCTCCTAGTCATGTAGTCTTTGAGGGGGAACATAAAAGCAGAGTTTAGAGCTTTGTAGTCCTCTCTCCTTGATGAAACTTTCTCTGAGCCACCCTGTCTATTGTTACTCACACATAACTGACAGCGAAATTCATAGAAGGTAAGCATTCACAGAGAGAGGACAGCTCTTGCTCTTCTCTACCGTGATCCTCTCTCATTATACTGTATCTTAGAAGTAGATTAATCAACTAGAGAGACATGGAACATTCGGCCATGAGGTATTCCTGAACATTCTACTTGCTAGAATGTGAGAAACCATATGAGGTACTATTGTTGTGTACCCGATCCAAGCAGGGTAAGTTCCTGAAGGTCCCATAGGCTTTGTTATAAGGATATTTGTTTTCATGCTAGCCTATGACATGTGGCCATCTTGTCCATCAGAGAGATGACCGTGTATATGTGTGTGTGTATGTGTGTTCGCGGCACAGTGACCTTGAGTACTCACTTAACTTCTTTGAGTCTCAGCTGCCTCATTTGTGAAATGGTAGATTAGCCAAATGGCCCTTGAGGTACCTTCCAACACTGAGATCTATGATTCTTGATCCTGTATATTGAGCTTTTGACACTGATTATGAATGGTTCATGGATACAGTCCATAAACTCTCTTAACTCCATGTTGTTTATGGTGAGAAAATAATAATTGTATATAGTTTTGTTTTTATTATAAAGACATCCACACTTTGATATATAGACCATGTTGTGGGAGAATTTACTTCTACTTATAGAGGTACACACACACACATCCACACACACATTTATGTATGTGTATATACATAATGATATGTATATACATATATATATATATATCTTCATTATAACAATGTCTCATTATGTTTTTAAGTGTTCCCTAATGGATGGTGATATGCATCTACTAATAAAACAGATCATTAGAGGAGGAAGTTGTAAGAGGCTCATATAATTATTTTTGCTAGGGAAACTTTCCTTGATTATACAAGTACCATATGCTTTAAAAAAACATTATTAGTTTTCCCCTTTTTGAAAATGCCAGTAATCAAAAGATTTTCATCTGACTGTACATGTCTACCACATACAATGTATCACTTTCCTACAATTTCCAGGTATTGATCAGACCATTTGAAATGATTAGTGTGTACACTGTATTTTTCCTACAGACATTACAGTAACAGCAGGGTCATAAATGCTATTTGATAAAGAAGCTTTGTTTAAAATGTAATGCACGTGCTATGGGCGCAGCCATGTAGCCATCCATCATGCCAGTGAAGAGAAAAATCTTCTCATGTAGAAGATAACTAGAATTTAGCATCTTCAATAGAAAACAGATAATATGTAACGAGATTAGGTTCCTAGTGTTGCAGGTCCTTTTTTTCCCTATTCAGTTTTGGACACCTGCCTGAATTTCTTAGGAATGGTAGGTGAACTCTCAGAAGAAATGTTTCTGTTAATCAGCAGACAGTGTTGGTATATCATAATGCTACAAATTCTCTGTACTTAAAGAAAAGCTCAAATATAGGCAGCTAGTCACTGAATCATGATAGGAGGTTTTAGAGTGATTTTTAGCAGACAAAGACAAAAAGCTTGTGACGAATCCTTGTACAGGCTTGATTAACTTGCTATTCAAAGTATGACAGTCTCTGATCGAATTTGTTTTAAAGTAGATTTTTTTTCTACTCAGTAAAATAATAAAGAGTAAACCTTCAGGTGACGCTGATTTGATTGATTTAATCAAAAGACCCTGCTTGATACAGTGGCTAAACCATTAACGCTACAGTGAGATGAAAACATTAACTCTAGATTATTAAATCAGTAAGTGAAGTTCATTGGTGGCACTAGAAATACAACCCAAAAGCATCCTTAAGAGAATTACAAGTCAAATTAATCGTGTAAGACTGAATCCACAGATATATCTTTGGGAGGTAGGTATGAAGTAGGGGGGAAAATCACACTGTTATCATGATTTCCTAGCAACACATCCCACTCAGAGATGGTTTGTCACCCCCTAAGCCTTTTTCTTGTCTCAAGTGAAAATAGAAATTGCGCCCCAAAAATACTCTCCTATTCAAAATTCCTTATCTTTATAAAAGATAGTTCATTTAATGACCATTCATTGTATATATCGTCAGGTGATGTGATTCAAAGCACATCAAATATCAAATGTTTTCCAAATACATCTTTTCCATCTTGTTCCGCGGCAGTAAAAACCACACCTGTAATGCCATCATCATTAGCAGGCAGCAATGCAAAAATCCAGGGAAACTTGACAATTTGACAAGTTTGAACTGAGAGGTAAATTTGCAGCTGCCTCTCTGTAAATCTGAGCTAACTTTACCGACTGTTCCAGGACATTAAAGCTTGAAAATTGTTTTGCAAACCAGAGACATCTATTTAAATAAGGTGGCAACTGTGAGGCAAAAAAATGGAAGGAAGCATGAGTGTGCATATGATGCTTATTTACATGGTTAATGTGTAGTTAATAATAAGGGATGCATTTAGACCGATCGATAGCAGCATCTAAAGAAAACGGGCAAATTCTGTGTTTCGCTTTAAATGAACTCCTCTCATTTACTCAAACTCGAATTCTGAATCCCAGATTTATTTGCTATTTGGCCCTTTTCTTCATTGCTGTTTATCTACATAAAGTGAAAGCAGAGCCAGCAAAGGGTCTACCTAAAAGATGTATTTGGTTCTGCGGGTGGTGTCCTGTATCCGCTGGGTGACCTGCTGTCACGGCAGTCCCCTGACTAGGCAGGAGGAGGCGGAAAGGTTTCACAGTGGAGATGGCTGTGAGAGATTAAAAGAAGCCAGAATGCACTTGTGCAAAACTGGTGGCCAGGACATGGGGAACAGACCAAAATAAGTCCCAATACTGCATGTCAGAACCAGATGATTACAGATCCTGAAGAGCATCTAATCTGCCCACCCCCGTCCCCAAGAGATTGGATGATACTTTCATTTCTACAATAAAAATATCCTACATTTATCTGATGGTTTTACTTTTTTTCTCCAATACATACACATTTTCTTCATTTCATCATTATGGACATAATATGGGGTCATTACTAGATTTTGGACGACACATTGATTTGTGATGATACAACAAATTGAAGGAATATTCCATATATTCTGAGTCACTGGAGACAAGTTGGGGGGGGGGATAGGAAGGACAGAGATTAGTCTTTCATAAAACAGTAAGGACAAAAACGTTTTCACCTGGAAACCTCATAAGGTGGAGCTCACAGGAATTCTGAATGGGTACTTGGGTCTGCTCTAAAGAACTGTGACTTGTACCCAGATTTCCAAATTCCCAGGAGCCTAGCAAAAAGGTTTCTATTACTCTCATAATGCCCATAAGGTGTAAGTCGAGTAGGTAATAGTTTCCTCATTTTATAATTGAAGGCACTAATTTGCATGGAGACACAGGACAACCTACCTTATTTTGTATGTTTCAGAGTTGAAACTCACAATTCACAGCCCAATGTCCTGTCCAAAAGATCAGTGTGGATTAATTTTTTTAATCTTGTTTGTGAGTTGCTGAGTTTCTTGAATGTAAAGAACCTCCTCTTTCATTAATCACAGAAAATGTTTAGTTATTATTTCTTTAAATCTTGATTTTCTCACATTCTCTATTTACCACCTTTTGGAAGTTCCATTAGACTGCCCCACACTTGCCTCAATGTCATTTACTTCTTTTTCCTATTTTCGATTTCTTTGTTGTAGGTAATTTCAAATTTGTCTTCTGACTCTCGAAATATGTCTTCAGCTCTGTTTATTATGATGTTTAACCCTTCCACTGAATTTTTAATTTCAGTGATTAATTTTCATTTCTGAAATTTTAACTTTGTTTTTTTCCCAAATATTCCTCATTTGTTTTTGGTAATCCCTTGCTCTTTAATATTGTTTCTGGTCACTTTCTTTTCTTTATTTTTTTCTTCCTTAAATAGTTTATTGTCAGATTGGTTTCCATATAACACCCAGTGCTCATCCCAACAAGTGCCCTCCTCCATGCCCATCACCCCCCTTCCCCTCCTCCCCACA
>NW_027527459.1:1803225-1806219 GCF_008692635.1 Crocuta crocuta | reverse complement strand
CCACATAGCCCTCAGTTTTCACCATCTTTTCTTTAAACATATGAAACATAGTTATTTTATATGCTGATAAGTGCAGTTTGCCAACTCTTTTTGGGTCTGGGTCTATGGTTTCTATCAACTCTTGCATAGGATAGCTTCCTTCCTTGTTTTTGCTNAAATTCAGTCCCTAAGCACACATGAAACTTGGCAAGTGGCCATGAAATCTCAGAGGAAGTTTGTTATTTAATATCTTGAGACCTAAGCCTGAGACAGACCATTTTCTTCTAGTCTGTCTTTGCAAGGCGTATTTTCTTCTACATTGGTTTTAAATATGGATCCCCCTTCCTGCATAGGCCCAAGGTTTAAGTAATAATCTGTTCCCCACTCTGGACCTTCACCAAAACTCTCCAGTGTCCTGGCAGAGCTCTGAATTTCAGTGTAATCTTAGGCAAATCAGCCACTGTGGGTCTCAATTTATACATCTGCAAAATGTGTTTCTCAGCTAAGTTCGCATTTAAATCTCCTTTTTAGTAATTTACATTTTTTTTGCTCTAAGTGGAGAACAAGTTTTAAGTTCCAGTTAAATCAAGAATTCTTTCGCTGAAGTATGGGTAAACACATTAGAGTCCAACAAACTTAAAAGAGTTCATTCCATGCTAGCAAAATGGTTTAGTTAATGTGAATTAGAAGCACATTCTAAGAAGTATTGTTCAAAAAATATTTCAGAAACCATACCAGTCAAAATTTTAACAGTGGATTCAAGAGTCAACAATTTGAGCAGTCAAAGAGAACTTCCCACACTTCTGTCCTAGGTCCATATGTTTTTAAAATTTTATTCTGCATGTCAAGCAATGCAAATTTAAAGCACTCTATATGCCATTGCGTACTTTCTTTTCCAACAGATTCCCCTTTGTGCATTTCTTCTTTGACAGATTTATTGGCATAATCATGGAATGTTTTTACTTGATCAAATCTTAGAGATCACCTAGTTTTGCCCCCTCCTTTTGTAGAAAAGAAAACCAAGGCCCAGAAAGGTTGAATGATTTGTGTTAGGTCATGCAGCTAATTAGGCCCATAGTTAATATGAGAGACAGGTCTCGGGGATTTCCGGTTTAGGCCTTTAGTTCAATATGACATTCGGAGAAGCTTGTCCAAATTCAGATACTACCTTTCCATTGTCAGCACTTCCACTGAATCTAGAAAAATGGCGATGAGCATATATAGGGCGGCATCCTGGTACCTCTTCTTTGACTGTCAGAAAGTTCTGAAGATTGTCAGAGATTCAGCATAGAAAAAATTCAGACAGCGGTGCCTGGGTGGTTCAGTTGGTTGAGTGTCTGACTCTCGATTGGGTCTCAGGTCATGATGTCACGGTTTGTGTGTTTCAGCCCGTATCTGACTCTGCACTGACAACATGGAGGCTGCTTGGGATTTTCTCTCTCTCCTGTGTGTGTGTCCCTCCCCTGTTCACACACACACACACACACACACACACTCTTTCCCTCTCTCTCTCTCTTTCTCTCTCAAAAATAAATAAGTGAAGTTTACAAAAATAAATAAAAGAAAAAACTCAGAAGTGAACTCAGATCCCAGCTCTGCTTCTAAGTGACTATGTGACCTTTACTAGGTTACTTGGTTTTTCTGAACTCCTGTAAAATGGAGAAATAATTCTTACTCTGTAGGGTAGTTGTAAGGGTTAAATGAGATAATATATGTGAAACACCTAGCAGAGTGCTTCTCCCATCATAGACATTAAATTATAATAATAAATGGTAGCTATTTATTGTCATTATATTTCAATTCTCATTGTAAAGACACATTTCAAAGACAAATCTTTTGTAAGTAGAAGATAAATTAGTAGCTGTCTCAAAGAAATTCATTTTTAGATACTGTAAAGCTGAATTAATTTAAAGGAGTGTGAAAATTCTTTCTACTCCAAAGTCATTGCATTCTTTTGTTCCTACCTAAATGGTAGTGTTTCCTGTGTTTGTGGGATAGATGTTTCACTGAAAAGTTGGCTAAAAAGTAGTTGTTCTAGCTTTTCACTCCCTTTACTTTTAAGTTCTGCTCTTCATTATAAAATCACAGTCCAGGAAAATTTATATTCCTGGTTATGTCAGATATGGCTAGAGTTCAGTGACAGGAAATAACTCNGTTCTGCTCTTCATTATAAAATCACAGTCCAGGAAAATTTATATTCCTGGTTATGTCAGATATGGCTAGAGTTCAGTGACAGAAAATCCCTCCCTCAAGGGAAGAAAAAAAAAAGACTGGCTTAAAGAAGATATAAGTGTGACCTTCCTCTTACACAAAAGAAATCTAGAGGTAAGCAGACCAAACTTTTCTTAGTCTTGAAAGCAGTGAAATACTTCACCTATGGATCTTCTTCATGATTTGGTTAGGAAAATGAATTCAAGTATCTCCTTAGTAGTTTTTCTATTTACTTCATGTTGAAATGATAATTCTTTGGCTATATTGGGTTAAATAAATATAAAAAACATTATTATGATTTAAAATAATTTCACCTGTATTTTTAAGAATTTTACTATAGTGACTAGAAAATTTAAGATTTATCATGTGAGGACACCTGGGTGGCTCAGTAGGTCAAGCATCTGACTCTTGATTTCAGCTCAGGTCATGATCTCACAGTTCATGAGATAGAGCCCTGCTTCAGGCTCTGCGCTGACAGTGTGGAGCCTGCTTGGGATTCTGTGTCTCCCTCTCTCTCTGCNTCTCTCTCTCTCTCTCTCTCTCTCTCTCTCTCTCCTTCCCTTCCTCAAAATAAATAAGTAAACATTAAAAATAAAAAATAAAATTATTCACGTGGCTTCCATTTGGGGTTCATATTATATTTTTGTTGGACAGCACTGCTCTAGCATATGACAGTATTATGTTTAGCCTTCAAAATAGAACCAAATGCATCTTCTAGACTAAACTGATTATATTCAAATACCAAGGTGCCTGAACAAGGAAATTGATAGTATGGGATTGTTGGCAAAGAGAATTATATGTGGA
>NW_027527459.1:1791888-1803216 GCF_008692635.1 Crocuta crocuta | reverse complement strand
TATGTGGAGAAATTCTTCCCAAAATGATGATTTTTCGTTTTAGTATAATTGACCAGGAATCCTTCCTGGCAATAATAATGCAGCAAGGATGACCGTTATTAAATCCATCTCTAGTTTATGACAATAAAACTATAGTAAGGAAGCATTAAAAATGCTTTTATTTGTATTTTCTAAGACAGGAGAAGCATCAACTCATTAATAGAGTTCTACAAATTACAATAAAGAATACAAATGTGGGACAATAGTAAAATAATTAAATGCCTACTGATAACCTACTTCTTGTGTAGAACATAAGCCTGAGAAGCCCAGGCTCTCAATTTCTCAAGAAGGAAAGCAGCATATCTTTCAGATAAAATAATACATAAATAGGTTCATAACTTGAATGGAGTAGAGATGTTTTATGTAACCAAATGAATTAGAACACTCTTGGTCCACCCAGGAAAACATGTAGAGATAGTAAACCATAAAAGATTAGAGCCTGTCATGCCGAGTGGATCTCAGATGGTTCTTAAGCCAAGAAATCTTCCTCGGATGTTTTATTTAGCTTGTTTACAAAATCATGTGTGTTATATGAAGGAAAATTACTAGGATGGAGGCAAGTTGCACAGGGTCACCAAGTTATCAGTAGGCATCTGAGCTGCTTATTGTCCATATTTGTACCTTGCATAACTGCCACAGAGCCTGGCCTCTTTATGGGATGGAGCAACCAAACTCAGATCTTTCCACAAGGTCATTTTAAGTATGAATTTTTACTTAGCAATAAGCATTTTTTTTTTTTTTAATTTAGATTTTAGTTAGTTAACATACAATGCAGTATTGCTCTTAGGAATAGAATTCAGTGATTCATCACTTCCATACAACACCCAGTGCTCATCCCAACAAGTGTCCTCCTTAGTACCCATCACCATCTAGTCCCTCCCCCTGCTCCCCTCCCCTCCAGCAACCCTCAGTTTGTTCTCCATCATTAAGAGTCTTTTGCAGTTTACCTCCCTCTCTGTTTTTTATCTTATTTTATTTTTCCTTCCCTCCCTCTATGTTCATCTATTTTGTTTCTTAAGTTCCACATATGAATGAAATCATATATTTGTCTTTCTCTGATTGATGCATTTCACTTAGCATAATGCACTCTAGTTCCATCCACATTGTTGCAAATGGCAAGATTTCATTCTTTTTGACTGCCAAAGTAATATTCCATTGTGTGTGTGTGTGTATATATATATTTCATATCTATAATGAACTTATCAAACTCAACACCCAGAAAACAAATCATACAGTGAAAAATGGGCAGAAGACACGAACAGACACTTTTCCAAAGAATACATCCAGATAGCTAACAGACACATGAAAAGATGCTCAACATCACTCTTCATCAAGGCAATACAAGTCAAATCCACAGTGAGATACCACCTCATACCGGTCAGGATGGCTAAAATTTAACAAGTCTGGAAACAACAGATATTGACGAGGATGTGGAGAAAGGGGAACCGTCTTGCTGTGTTGGTGTGATACAAACTGGTGCAGCCATTCTGGAAAACAGTATGGAGGTTCCTTTAAAAAAAATAAAAATAGAACTACCTCACAACCCAGCAATTGCACTACTAGGTATTTATCCAAAGGATACAAAAATGCTAATTCAGAGGGGCACATGTACCCCAATGTTTATAGCAGGGCTATCAATGATAGCCAAAGTATGGGAAGAGCACACATGTCTCTGTCCAACATTCTTGTCAAACCAGATACGAGGACAGGAGAGACAGAGAGTATATCCATTTTAATTATCATCAGTCCATTCATAATGGGAGCTGTCCCTCACTTGAGGTCCATGATGGAAAGGTTGAAATGGTCCTTTGGAATCAATGGACTAATAGATTGTGAAAGTCTCTCAGTCGATCTTAGTCTTCCCAGCCTCCTTACATTGTTAGTCCAAAACTAAAATGCAGAAAAGCTCCTGAACAGCCGTACCAAGGGTTAAAATAGTGAAGAAATGATTAATTTCTTACTTTTTCACAATATCCGTCTTCAGCATCGTCGTGAGAAAAGAGAAGCTAATCCTACTCATGAACCCTATACAGCGAATAAAATCTATAATGTTGGCCTCCAGGCTAGATACAAAGTTTCTTGTAGATTTATCCCATATCTTACCCTTCAGTTCCTGCAAGTTTGGTGCATAAATACATTTTTTATGTGTGAGGAAATTTCCTTTTGGGTTAATACATCTCTCTCTAAAAATATATCTCTCTCTAAAAGATTAGTTCATGGAGAAGCAACCCACATAGTCCCTGAAGACTCCTGGTAGAAAGCAATAGAATCTACCACCATCCTAGAATTCCGCTCCTGAGATATGATTTAACTCTACCATAAGGAGCAGAGAATGGATAAAAGTTTAAAGATGATTTTAAAAGGACCATATATCTAAGCAAACTGTGTGCACTTTGACAGGAGATATACAAGAGTAAAGGCAAATTATTTCCAGATTGCCAAAGAACTGAATCAAAGAGAAGATAGTCCAGTTATATAAGTCAGATATTCAATACTAGTTCACCTTACCTCTGCCAAGTTTTGTAGTTAATTGTTTCTTAGCTAAGTGGAGAGGAAAAGAGGCAAAACTCATATATGGGAAGATACCTGTGTTTAAAACAGGTCTCATGAAATGGCAAAAACCAGCCCAAAAAGACAGTGCAACAACAGGGTCTCTGCCCTATGGAATTCCAGTCTGGGATGTTCCAGGAAAATTTTAATCAACAAAGAACCTTTGGTAACTCTAAGGAATCTATTGTGTGAAAATAATTACGCCTGATATAACTAATGTAATATATTGCTCCTGAAGTTTCTACCACCATTGGACTAGCTCACCCTAATCTGCCAGACAAAACCTCTGGCTGCAGTTTGCAAACCCTGGTTTCTAGGAATGTATGAGACATGCCTTTTCTGGCCCAGGTAACTTGTACCATGGTGGAGCTACTTGATGACTATAATGATGAGTATGGCAATAATGATGATGATGATGATGTCACATTTATTGAGCTCTGACTATAAACATGCATTGCAAATATTATCCATTTAATCTTCATGACAGGTCAGTAATTCCAAAATCTTTTCTACACAGCTGTTTTCTGTAAGATGTTATAGACAAAAAAAGAGTCTGATGAAAAAATAAAAGGAAAAAATACTACATGTATTAACAGCTCCCACTTGGAAATTCACAAAGGACATTCTCCTATTACAGAGTCTAAAACATCCCTGCATAAGGAAAGCTGTCTTCCAGAGCTTCCCACAAAACTCTGATGAGGAAACCCAGGTTTTGCTTAAGATTTCTTCATATCCTATGGAACTAAGTGTTCTTTGGAACAGACTTTGGGGAAAGTTAGTATCTATTGCCTTTTTATAGATAGGGAAATGAAAACTTAGAGTAGTTCAGCAGGTCTATCTATTCCCAAAGCCCATACTCATCATGAACCATAATGACTCAGATAATCACTATCATGGTATTACCTGTCTTGTTATGTTAAAGGTGCTTTGTGTATATTCTCTCTCACCCTCATAATGAGGTTGCAGTTAAAGCACTGTTATCCCCATTTTATAAGCGAAGAAACTGAGGCTCCGTTAGATCCAGTGACTTACCCAGACCTTGCCAAAAAAGAAGCTTATCCAGGACTGTCAGCAGGAATGTAGAGTTGGCTGGTTCTGTTTATATAGTCATAAGCAAATTACCCAATTTCTTGAGGCTTCAATGTCCATATCTGTAAAATGGGCATAATACCTCTGGCACACCATAGTTATTTCAGCTGTTTGCATTACACAGTCAGGAATAAGTTTAGTCAAGCCAGCATACTGTCAAGTAAATGCATAGTAAGGCTCAACATTGGAAGTATAGTTCATGAATTTATTCATTGCCTCTGAGGTAGATATGAAATTGATATAGTCAAGTTTTAGGCATCATTAGAGAAGGCAATTGAGGGCTAGAAAGTAGCAGGCAGCCAAGTAAACCCCATGCCTGGTGAGGGAAGATATAAATTCTGTAAAGGTCACACTTTCAGATTCAATCAAAAGGTTCAGCATAGTGCAGAGCAAAGAACACAGTTTGGAGTCAGATCTGAATGTGATGCCACCTTCACCCCTAATTAGCCACATGACCTTAAGCAACTCATTTAACCTCTCTGAGCCACAACACCCATCTGGAAAAGAAATGGAATTAACACTGCCTGACATGGTTGCAGTGCAGATTAAATGAGATAATGTATATAAAGACTCTAGCACTGAACCTGGCACTCATTACATGGTAGCTTTGGAGCCTAGGGCTTTGACTTTTCCCTTCAAGACCAGCATGCTTTAACCAACAAAAGGGAAATGTATCAGTGAATAGGCACTGGCCTGGTCCCCAAAATGTGCCTGGTGCCATCTACAACTTTAAGGGTGGTCTGGGGTGGAAACTGATGTTAATTACAGTCTTTTAAATATTAATCCTTAAGTGTCCTTAATCGCTGCAAGAGTGACATGTGTCACTGTGAATGAAGAATCCTGAGAGAATAAAGTAATCAAAACAATTTTAAAGGCAATGGGGAAGGAAGATTTCCCAACTTTGGCAGCTGATTTACATCTATTAAACTGACATAACCAGGTGCAAAATCCTCGTGCAAAATTTGAATATCACAATTTTTTCCCCAAAAATTTCAAGCAAGGTATAAAATGTGCACATGTTTATGCAAATATCTTATAGATGTGTTATAGATACAGTTGCGGAGGGCATTCCCCCCATTCTATAGAGGGTAGTAAAATATTCCTGTAGTATGCTCTCATAACTGCCTTTAAAAACCACATGGAGTATTTGCTCTCCAAGCATGCATTTAAACCAGAAAGCCACTTAGTTGCACACTCACACAATCAAATGCATTATCACACTCACAGTCACACAAATGTGTGTATGCTTACACAGTCACGCACACGTGTACACTCATGCACATAAACGATCCTCACACAGGCACATATACTCTGCGTATACTCAGATTCTTGCACTCTCGCAGAATCACACATACAGACACTGTTGCACGTTCGCGAATGCACTCAACCACATGCTTGCCCACTCATGCACATCCATGCACGAGCACACCCTTACTCACATTCACATACTCAAACGTTGCTTTTCTTACACACATACACACTAGGAGTTTGTGTCCATTTATGAAGAATAGCGTGATTAGTTTGAATAAGAAGAAAATTATAATAATACCCTACCCTAGACTTATTTTATATGCCCATTGAACACTTAACATTTTATTTACTTAGGTTACATTCTGCATCAGAGAGGGCAGAGAATTTTAAAGGCTATAAATTGTATTCAGGCCTTTTAAAAGTTAACTCTCTCTCATTCTGCCTCCAAATACAGAACATCTTTAAAACTGAAGTGCTTTGGGAAAAAAAATGTAAAATTTTGTAATAGTTGTAAATTGGTATGTGCACTGTAGAGTAATTTAAAATCATTAGAGTGATGCATTTTTTAAAGTAAGTGCTGCACAAGAAAATGAGTGAAGCAATATCACAGTATATTAATGGAACTCGAGACATTTTAAATTGATTTTGAAATTAAACATCAAAAACTGCAACTGGAAAAAAAATAATTAGGGTAAACCATTATACAGCAATCAAAAAGAAAAAAAAAAACTCTTGAAATTTAGGAAATTGCAAATTAAGGGTGTCAGTCATCCTGATTGGCGAGGGCAAGGATTGTCAATGAACAGAAAACATGCCTACTGAGAATATTCTCGAAAACTGAACTGTGCCCAAGGTTTGCTACTCTCTTTTGGTTTCTGGTGGTAAGCTTGCTATTGCTTGTATCTATATACCAGCATGAGAGCTTCGTTCAGCAGAGGGCTGGCAGACCTTGTATCCATGATATACTTGATGCTGTGAGCCTTTTGCAAAGGAAGTTGGTGACATAAGACTGGGGGAAAGGGTCAGGCTCTTCATGTCCTCTTTTCCCACCCATGTGATTCAATTGAACTGTATGAATTGCTAATACTCGATCTATAAGCGTGACGTTTCCGTATGACTCAGCCTAATATTTCCAATCTAACTAGATTCGGGAAGAAAAGTTGTAATTATCTGGGAAATGGCCTTCTTGTTCTGATCCCAGCAGTATATCAAAAATAAAAGTGATCTAAAAGTCATTTCTGAGGCACATACCTAGTTATTTAATTGCTGTTAGCTCATTCATTGAAAAAATGGGAATAAAACGACCTGCCATACATAACTCAAAAGTTAGCAGGATAAAATTAAATAGCAGATATGTTTCTAAATAGTCCAAACTATGATACAAATAAACCTAAGTGCATCCTCACCTGTCTGGGTCTTTCATTTATTCAGACTGTTTTCAGGTGTAAGCTAGCTCTCATAAAGATTTTCTCCATTCTTAGTCTCAGGGCCAAATTCTTATCAATCTGAAATATCTCTATGCTGAAAGTGTTCATCTTCAGCTGCTTCTGCATGAGAGGATTTAAGAAATCTTTTTCAACATTATCTGAATTTCTCTATTATATAGACTGAACCCAGTCTCAGCTAATACAAGTGCCTGTAGTTTCGTTCTATTCCTTCTGCTTCTCTCTCCTTGGGTTTCTGGCAACTCCCTGTCAAATGGAGTGACAAAATGCAATCTACCCCCTCCTCCTATAGAACTCTTATTATTTGTTCTTCAAGGACATACTGGTGATATTTTATACTTCGTTTGATTGTGACCCTAATCATTTCTCACAATTATTTCCATAAGACAAGAGGAGTGATGTCAGGCCTGGAAAGAACTTTACTCAGGTTCTGTGTTAAGTCAACAGGCATAATTAAGCACCTGCTATGTGCTGGATCCTATGTGCTATGAGACCCGGACATACAGACAGAATAGTAATCCAATCCAGCACTTCTAGGAAGGAATTTGGCAACTGCGCAGAGCTGTTCACAGTAATTATTCAAAATAAGAAGAAATCAGCCACAACGTAAATGTGCGGCAGTATCAGAATGGTGAGCTAATTAGGGTGCATTTTGGAATATCGTATTGCCACTGAAATGTTTACAAAGAATTTTTCATTTATATTAGAGAATTCTTAAGATATAGGAAGTCCAAAAGCAAGCTGAAAAAAGTGTATCTGATATCTAAACAAAGTACAGAAAACACGTAATAGAAGTAAAGATGCCAAAATATTGACAGTGCTTTTTGCTAGCTTGTTGGATGCTTTTCTCTTCTTTACCCCTCTCTGTATTAGACACTCAGGGATTTCAGAATATAGAAAGCAACCTAATTTGAAATCCTGCCAAAAAGATCTTTGAGGACAAGTTAAGGACCTTATTCATTTAGAGCAGACTTCAAGTACTTGAAAAGCTTTCAGACAGCATGGTGACCAAACCTTCTCCAACACCATTTTAAAAAGTAGAATAAAAAGGCATAAGTACAATACATCAAGAGAAGTCAGGATTTGGCCATATGGGAGAATTTCAGTGGGGGAGAGGATAGTTTAAAAGGCAGAATTGCTTATGATGGCAAACCATGGCATTTTATTTTTAGGAATTTTTTCACCTGCCTGTGAAGATTCGAGAACAATCCAGGCATTCTCCTGAAGCTGGAAGGGTTAACTGATTTTACACTTTGCCCTCAGAGCACATGGTACAACTCTGGCCTTTAAACGTTACACCCTTTACGGGGTGCCATTCTGAAATGTGTTCAGACCTGTCTGGATAGTCTTTAAGAAAGCACATGGAACAGACCCTCAGTTGACTAGCAAATGGAAAAGGTCCTTGTTTCACTAGTAACCAGGAATACAAATCAAAAAGAGATTTCTTTTTTCACTCTCCCTTGGCATATTGAGCAAGACTGTCAGGAAACAAGTATACTCTTGTGCTGCTTGTTGGGGTGTTAATGGGTACAACCTTTTTGTCAGTACCTATCAAAATTTAAAAGACACACAGCCTTCATCCCAGTAATTTCCTTTCAAAGAAATATCCCAGAGAAATGCTGGCACATGTGCACAAAGAGACATTGCTTACAATAGAAAAGAAGTTGAGAAACTAAATGTCCATTTGTAAAGGATGAAACTATGGAACATCCAGACTGTGCTATGCTATATAACAAAAGAACAAGTTAGTTCTAAATAGACCTAACAGCAGATCTTGGAACTAATTCCCAGTACATGAAAAATATATACAGTATTATACCATTTAGGTTAAAAATATGCCCACAGAACAGTCCTGTATCTACATGTACCTTTGTTAATTTAATGCAGAGACAGATGTCCAGAAAGAAGTTTTAGCAAAGAGTTATTGGTGGCTACCCTCTTGAGAAGGAAGGCTCACTGGCTGCTCAGGATAGATTATTGTTTAATCTGTGGTCAGTAGTTTTACAGTGAGAATGTATTCCTTAATTACTCATAATAGCATGTAATTAGACAAATGTAAGGAAAAATTAAGAAACAGGTATATAACATAGAAATAAAAGCAAGTATTTAACATAGATGTTTGTGGTATTTGACAAGGAAAACAATTGGGAAAATTAGGCTAAACCTGGAAAAGATGGTGGCAACGTCAGTTGCAGGGGGAGACAGAAAACATAATGAAAAAACCATCATGCTTATAAAAGCAAAAAAAAAAAAAGGGGGGTGGTGGAGGGGGTGGCTCAGTCAGTTAAGCATCCAACTTCAGCTGAGATCATGATCTCACAGTTTGAGGGTTCGAGCCCTACATCGGGCTCTGTGGTGACAGCTTGGAACCTGGAGCCTGCTTTGGATTCTGTGTNAAAATAGCACAAAACGTGCAGAAACTGTGAAGAAAACCATAAAACTTTACTGAGCAATGAGTGACTTGCCCCACTGGGTTTCAAAATATGTTATAAAATATAAGTAAATAAAACAGGTTGGTACTGATGCCTGAATAGACCCATCACCGAACAGGATAGAGTCTAGAAAGCAACCAGTACACATAAGAATTTGGGGTATGGTAAATCAGTAAGAATAAGATGAATAGACCAATAAATTCCAAAACCCAGCCCAAAAGGCATGGAAGTCTGATGACACCTTTCTCAATAAGTAGGCAAATGATGGGCGGGATGGGAAAGTCTCAGAATTCTCCAAGGGAGGGCTGAGTTTGAATGCTTACTGATTTAAATTTACTAACTTTTCATGGTTTCTAGATTCTATATTTTTCTCAAAGATTTTACTTTCCTGGGGCACCTGGCTGGCTCGGTCAGTGGACAGTGCAGCTCTTGATCTCAGGGTTGTGAGTTCGAGCCCCGTGTCGGGAGTAGAAGTTCTGAAGGACCAGTATATTTGTGAATAGAATCCAGCTATTCTTTCCCTTCACTTTCACTTCCTTAACAGCCTCTTGCCTCTTCTGGTGAATTTATAAAGGAGGTCTTGTTGTCCAGGAATCTCAATATTTCTTATAGACTCTAAAAGAACTCAGGAGACCTAGGTGGGGGCAGGGATGGACTAACTGGTGAACTAGTTTCCTTTCTGGGAAAAAAAAAATCATCATCATAACAGGAAGAAAAGCTTAATTCAAGTCCCTGAGGAATTTAAAGTAAAAATCATAGGGCAGCAAGATGGAAACCCCTAGGTTTTTGGAACCAGTCCAGGCTGAACCAGAAGGGCCTAATGCAGTCATTCATTGATTTGAGAGATAGGATATGTCAAAGGTATTAGAGTTACAACGAGGCAACCTGCAAGGCACAGAGGCTAGCCTGCCAACCTTTACTTGATCATTTGCTGCTTGATATTACTGGCAGGAGGGTCAGAAATATTACCTCTTCCCTGCCCCCTTTCCTCTTTGTGTTATATCTAGTCAATTCTCAATTCCCCTCTGCTTCAGCTCCAGTCACCTCAAAAATAAACCTTCTCCGGAAAGCCTACCTTTATTACACATAGATCATTGTCCTCATACTTGGCACTGTTCAATCTAGTCAAGTGTGAAAATTAGGGAGGGACGGTTAGAAATCCCTCAATATTCTTTTTTCTCGAGCCACCCTTGTCATTCCTATTTAGTGACACCTATCCAGTGACACCTCTTAGGGCATATGGCAAGATACTAAGCACCTTAATTTCTACTTAAAGAAACCTAATTAACAACATCAGTGCTAGTGACACTCAAAACTTTGTCATGATCAGAAGGAAGTCTAAAAATTATAAGAATAGCCTGCTACTAACAGGCAAACTTCATATACTGGGGAGTCTGAGGACTCCTCTAAAAACCACTTTCCCTTGTCAGATGCTTGCTTGCTTGCTTGCTTTTTAAAAAGTTTTATTTATTTCATCTCTACCCCCAACTTGGGGCTCAAACCCATGACCCTGAGATCAAGAGTTGCACGGTCCTCTGACTGAGCCAACCAGGTGCCCCAAGATGCTTTTTTTATTTAGTACTAAAGCCACAAGGCAGGAGGACTCTCAATATGGTAGAATCTCCCTCCTTCGGATAAGAACATCTTGGACAAGTAGGTTTTTGTTGCTGTTTTCTCCTTTTTGAATTCCTATGTAAGATCTTCCACTGATTCTTTCTATGGATGTTTACCAGATACTCACTCTTTACCAGGCACTGTGGTTACATGATGCAGATACAATGGTGAAAAAATCCAAACTTAATCCTCGCCTTCATAGAACTCACTCTTGAGGCTGTCTGGTACATACAAACCATGTATTTCTATTATAACATCCTCGTGAAGTATAAGGACTCATTCCCTTGTTAAAAATGTTTCTTGGGGCGCCTGCGTGGCTCAGTTGGTTAAGTGTCTGAATTCAGCTCAGGTCATGACCTCATGGCTTGTGAGTTCAAGACCCACGTTGGGCTCTGTGCTGACAGCTCAGAGCCTGGAGCCTGCTTCAGATTCTGTGTCTCCCTCTCTCTCTGCCCCTCCCCTGCTCATGCTCTGTCTCTCTATCTCTCAAAAGTAAATAAACATTATAAAATATATTTCTTAAAGCTCTACAAGGGATAGACTCTGCAGCACTGTTTCTTAAACTGGAAGGTGCATCAGAAATAACCCAAAGTGCTCATGGAGCGTAGATTTCTGCCCCCCCTCCCGAGATTCTAATAGGGGAAGTCTAGGATAGGAATCAGGTATTGGCATATTTGACAGGTTTTCCAGATGATTGCGATGCAAGTGAGTACAAGGACAACACACTGGGGACACTGTCTCCACCCTTGCTTATAGCTAATTCTAATTTCACATATTTCAATTTAAGGCAGTTAATTTTTGTTCAGTCTTTTCTGGACACAGAAACAGAGGCTCAGCATCTTCTTCATAGAAGAAGTCTAGACACAGCCCAGAATTGATCATTTTGTGGTTGATTTGGGGCTTTTGGC
>NW_027527459.1:1785397-1791774 GCF_008692635.1 Crocuta crocuta | reverse complement strand
ATTAATAGCTAGTTGCTATACAATTGATCAGAACAGATATATGGTCATTTCAACCATTAAGATGGCCAACAAAATAACTGAACTGATGGTGCCATGCTACTTTAGACATGTCCAAAGTCTGGCAAATCACAGCAAAGACAGTTTTGTTTTGTTTTTTTTTAATTCTTTCCTAATTATGCTGGCAAAGCTTAAAGAAAAACACTCTAATTTCCGTTGAAACAGTTCAATTTCATGATCCACCAATGACTGGTTCAGATCTGCATGTTGGCAACTAATGACTAGGAAATATTTATGTCCTTATCCCCAAAGGAAACATAATAATACCAAGTTATTTGAGGATTAAGTGATATAACATGTAAAAGCACTTCTTACATGGCTCTAGTAGGTACTCCATAAGTATCTTTTCCCTACAGAATGATCCAGACTTCATAGAAGTTAATCTATATTAAAAACTCATTAAGCAGGGGCGCCTGGGTGGCTTAGTCAGTTAAGCGTCCGACTTTCGCTTAGGTCATGATCTCGCAGTTCGTGGGTTCGAGCCCCGCGTCGGGCTCTGTGCTGACTGCCAGCACAGAGCCTGGAGCCTGTTTCAGAGTCTGTATCTCCCTCTCTCTCTGACCCTCCCCTGCTCATGCCGTCTCTCTCTCTCTCTCTCCTAGAAATAAATAAAAATATTTTTTAAAAAAACTCATTAAGCAGTTGTGATAGTAGTACATATGACACTACTAAAAGCCAAAATAGAAAGAGAGATTAGGAGAAAACACTTAGGCAATTCATGAATTACCATTCTTTTTTCAGTTTATTTCCTAGAAGCTGTTAGTTTGTTGTTGTTTTTATAAAGATTTTTTAGAGTTTGTTTATTTTGAGAGAGAGCAAGAGAGCAGGGGAGGGATAGAGAAAGAAAGAAAGAGAATCCCAAGCAGGCTCCACACTGTCAGCACAGAACCTCACGTGTAGGTCGAACCCACAAACCACATGATCATGACCTGAACTAAAGCCAAGAGTTGGATGCTTAAGTGACTGAACCACCCAGGGCCCCCGAAATTGTTAGCTTTATGTAAAAGGTTTGGGCTAAACTTAATGCTCTGCTACCTTTGTGTGGCATTGCACTTCTCAAAGCTATTCTGCCATCATTATTTCACTTGATAGTTGAAATAACCTCATGAGGAAATGAAATTATTACGATTTGACAGATGAGGCAACCAAGGCCCAGGAAACTAAGTGATTTGCTCACATCCACCTGGTTCATGAGGTGCCTAGAGTAAATACTGTTTCTTGAGTGAGTAAAGCTCTTTCTCTGCAAGCTATTTAAAAACTGAGATCGGGCTTGAGTGTCAAGAAAGTGTGCTTGAATTTCAACAGCCTTTCAGTTCACAGTTTGAAACCAAGACAGTTTCATGCAAAAACACCTCTGATCTAGGCATAAAATGCTATCGGAACCAACATTTACTTAGCTGCTTTGCTTGTCCTTCTATTCCCAAAGCTACACATTTTTTAAAAGCATAAATCTTTGTATTATCATCAAAACACATTGCTTTCTTCTTCCTTGTGTAGAAAAAACAGGAATTAAGAATGCTGTAGAGAAAATAGTTACTGGCCTGATAGTCCATCTCGGGCCTATTCCTAACAAAGAGACCCTATTTTGCTCTTGGAAATACCTTTATCATTGCTTCTCAGATAGGGGCATTTTGCCCAGTGCACTAAGCAAACCAGGACACACACAAAACAAATGTACCTGATCCATGCCCAGATTTCATAGATTTAGTTCCTGAACCATTTGGCTTTGACCATCCCATACCTCAATTCTTATTTTTTCCTTTCAGCTTCTTTAATTATGATATTTAAACCCCTTCTACATTTATACCTTCAACCAGTTCCCCTCCAGTTTGAGGTGTTTTCAATTCCCCCCAGTCTCTATCCGGGTAACCTCCCTTCTAGCTTAAATAAACCCTGGATCCTTTCCTTCTGTGTGCCATCCTATGCACAACCACCGCATGTCAGTGCAGTCTTGTTTTATGTATCTGACCTAGAAGTAGAAGAATTGGAGATTGCTTTCATGGGCCAGCAAGCATAGCATGGGGCTTCTTCGAAGGCAGATATATTAACTTCTTAGGTGCAACGATCTATACTATGGCTAATTCTCTAGATTACCTTGAGATTCCACATACGAGGCTGTCAAGAGAGAATCTTGTATGAGGACTGTGCTCTTTATAAGTATCATAGGGGCAAACAGAGCCACTCCTAACATTCGTGCTAACATTTACGAAGTTCCAGGCAAGGATACAAATTGAGACCATCTGCCTGTGTCCAAGACTGTCTTCTCTTCCCAGGCCTGACTTCGTTCCACACTATGAGTGGCTTCATACAGATGTACCTGGCCATACCAGCCAAGCTCTGTCCACATACCATGCCCTCCCACCCTCAGAAAACAACCATACTTTAGCCATCTCTCCAGCCTAGGAGCTGCATATATTGGTGACACATTCCATACCAGGCAGAGTCCCACGTAGCTCACATAGTCCCACATGGCTCAGACCATATAAACAGGGGATTCCGTGCTCCCAGCTTCCAGGGAGTAGTCTAATGGAGGCTGGAGATGCAAACCAAGTGGGTCTAAACCAATGATCCAGTGAACTTCTCACCCCAGGGGAGGAGTGTGGCTACACGTTAGCCAGATGGGGCCATGTAAAATGGGCTCAAAGGAGACCCCATGTGTACAGATCCAAGGACAAAATCCTATAGTGTTTTTGGAGTTCTTAGTGTTAAGGCCCTGCCATCTAGTGCTACATAAGATACATTGGGGAAAGGATTCTTGTGATATTTTCAGGTGAGATATTATCAGCCAGTGAAAGAAATGAAATCGAGGAGGAGATGGGCAGATTTAAAGGTTACAAGAATAATTTGAAGAATGGAATACTTTATGACCACCTGACCTATAGTATAATTGGATCTCCCATTTCCCACTGTCTCTTCATTCTGTGCCTAAATTCTACCTGCATTTTCAAGGGCACTTGTTGGGGTTTTTTTAATGGTTTGTTGAAACTAAGGTATGACTCTGTTCTTCCTTGTTTTAGTTTCAGAATAAATTTGGCATACATAGACATAAAAGTCAAGTACACTTGGATCAGCAGGTGTCTCTTCCCTGGATTTTCTCAACTCCTTTCTTGCCCTGGTAATTTCTATTTTTTGTTAATAATACCTCAGGCCTGGGAAGCAGGGAAATTTTCAGGTGATGTACATGACTTGAGACATTATGATAATGGATCAGAAAGTGCTTTGTAAAGGGTAAAGTTCTATACAAATGTCAGCTGTTGATCATCTCAGCAGGCAGCATCTTTCTGTAGCAACCTTATTTCAAATAATACTTTGTGTGCAACAGCGAAAGGAAACTTTGAACGAGGGTATTCACTCAGCTTTACAGAACATAGAAGGGAAAGGATTGTGGCATCCAGTCCATAGGATGGAGTGTGTATTTTCTTTTCTTTCCTGATCTGGAAAGAAAATGGATTGGAGGGCTAGTAAGTTGAGTGACTGATCTCCAGTATGATCAGCTGCAGAAGCATATGTGAAAAGCCTGTGCATTTGTATGTGAACACAAAACTGACGTAGCAAATGTGCTTTGGTAGGTAGGTAGCTGATAGATAGAAAAGTAGATAGATGAGTAGTAACTGACTAGATGGACAGGAGGGAAAGAGAGGCAGGAAGGGGGAGAGGGGAGGAACCAAGAACACTCCGATTAATAGGTCCTCCTCTTCCCTCTACCTTCCCAACCTGGGAAATATAGGCCTGGAACAAAGCTACCTTAATTGTGTGTATGGTTATGTAATCAGTTTTCATTTCAAACACATAGCACGGTAGGAAATGTCCTGTCTTGGGGAGTTGCTGTTAGGTGACACCTGCTGGCATGCTTTGTATCACCACAGTTGGGGATATACGATACCTCTGGAAGGACAGTATTCAGGGGTTCAGTCCTAGGAAGAACATTTTCACATAGGTTTGCGGTACACAGTATTATTTCAGCCTAGTAGATTGCAACCTTTTTATTCTACCTAACCTACCAGAAGGCTATGGCGGCCTCCTTCTCTTGGTAAGGGTAACTTTTGGTAGTATAGATTCTTTTTTTTAATGTTTATTCCTTACTTTGAGAGGGAGAGAGAGCGCATGTGTGCATGCGCAAGCAGGGCAGGGGCGGAGAGAGAGAGATTCTCAAGCAGGCTCTGCCGGACTCAGGGACTTGATCCCACAACCCTGAGGTCATGACCTGAGCCAAAATCAAGCCAGACGCTCAACGACTGAGCCCCCCCCCATGTGCCCCAATATAGATTCTCAGTTAGGAGTAATTATGAGAATGGGTGTGGTGCAGTGTGTAGAGTTTGAGAAAGTTCCCCCCAGGTGGTTTTGATATGCCCCCCAGCACACACGTGTGTGCACACGCATACGCATGCACGCACGTACACCTTGACGTTGCTGTTCTAACCATTTTTATTTTGTGCCTAAACAAGCACCCCTGAAATATATATCCACTCTGATTTTTCTTGATTAAAAACTATTCCTCATAAAAACCAGGGACACTGAGTGACCTTTCTCATATTCAAAACAATCATTTTCCTTCTGGCCAGAATCCAATAAAATAATTTTTGTTTTCTGAACAAATCATATTTTAAAATTCAACAAGGGTGAAAACTTACAGGCATATCATATTAAAACATTTACTCTCGCATGCGAGGCAAGTTGCTTAGTGGTAAGAGGCAGCTGTGGAGTTCAAAATGAATCTAAAAATGTGTACCTCCTTTAGAAATTAGTTTCTAAACCATGCTGTGCACTTGAGACTTAGCATTCATTATGGGTAACATTGTGTGCACCTAATACATTGTGACATTAAAAGTCACAATATTCCCGAGGATTTTCTGCATCACAGTGGGAGAACCAAAGTCTAGTGAGTAGAACAAGGGACGAAGAATAGATCATTCTGTGATCTGTTCCCATTCTAGCTTCTATTTTATCTCATGACCCTGGAAGAGATTATTGGTCTTCTTATCTTTAATATAAAGATAGTTCTTCTGTATGTCTGCTTTCTATGTATATCAGGGCAGTGATTCTGAATTGTGTTCATCAGATCCTGAAGTGCCTTAAAGGTGCCTTAGTATCTTCCAAAGAAGCAACGGGAAGTGAAGTTTGTTTGGATCTCTTCACCATTTCATATCTGCTTTCCATAAACACGGGTTCTAAAATAATGCATAAAGGCTGTTCTGGTAGACCTGCTAGTGTTCACCAAGATCCTAATTGTTTTCTCCTGTGGGCACAGGGCCCCTTTGAAGCTACATGTGACCATATGACTTGCTTTGGCCTGTGAAATGTGAGATGTTCTGTACAGCCTTTCTAAGTGGAAGTGTTCAAGAGCAACTGCACAATTCTTCATGTTCTTTTATCCTGCCTTGGAGGACCATAAAAGCCTCACGTGGTGATGGTAGTGTTTTAAATGGTGACCAGAGCATTGCCTTCTGAACTGCATTTCATATGTAGCATGAATGACAAGTGAGCTTCTCTTGTTTCAAGCCAGTGAGATCTGAGGGCTCATTTGTTACCTAATCTAACCGGTACTGACTAGTGCAAATGTCCTCTGAAAGCCACTGCTGTAATAGAAAGAGCAAAATGTCAGGAGTCCTAAATCCAGTTCCACCTCGGCCACTGACCAGCCGTGTGACTTCAGTTAACTCCTTTCTTACGCCTCGGTTTCCTCTTGTTTAAAAAAGCAGAAATAAGTAAGCTGTGTGCTTCATAGAATGTTTAGGAGATATGAAAAAGTACTTATTTAATAATCTTTTTATAGTAGAAGCTGTAATCAGTGTAAGTGTTTGAAAATCAATATGATGCTGAAAATTTCTAAAAAGGAGAGGACAAAAGACCAAATTCCTAAATGTTTTCTCCCCAGTGCCTGAGTACCTCCCTGGTAGAAAAGATCTCATGTGAACAAGGTAGCTTCCCTTTTACAAACAACTGGTTTATCTAAATCTGGCTGATTCATTTTACTACGGAGCCACCAAGAAATAATACTTCCTGTTGAGATTNAAGACACGTTATAATCAAAGAATTCAGATGTCAATAAACTTTACAAAGCTTGTTAAAGACCAAAAAACTTAGGTAGAATTCATAGCTTTTCTGTATGACAGCCCTTAGTTACTATAAAATAGATCCCAAAGACAGCAAAATTTAGACATTTGAAATGTATGGTTCTCTCATAGTGACTTCATATGTTTGTATAAATTTGTATGTCATGGAAGATATTTTCCTTCATTTCTAAACTATTACCACCTATTATTGCACTCTGGGCAGAATCATCAGATTTTGAGCTTATATATTGTCAGCTTTCTAAAAGG
>NW_027527459.1:1783724-1785146 GCF_008692635.1 Crocuta crocuta | reverse complement strand
TTTTCAGCTTTCTGAAAGGGTTTAGAATAATATAATCAAACTGCTAATGGATTTTGGACGAATTATTCCGGGCCTCTGTTTCCCAGCGAGCAAAACAAAAATCTCTATCTCTTCTCTAGTGGGGTGATTATGTGCCTGTTAACTTGGGCTAATGAATTAGAAAGGATTGTGAGCTATTGTGAGAAAGCCTCTCTTATAAATTGATTATAGGCCATATCAATTATTATCTTCTGATCACCCACAGCAAACATAAATGGTACTTACCAGCATTATCTTTATTCCCTAGACTGCCCTTGGGGGATTCCAGGGTAAAATCTATATGTGAATTTTTAATATCCACCTCATATGGTGACTGTATATTTACAGCCAGAGCCATACATTTTCCTTACCTTCATGCTTCCTCGGCTTTAGGCATCAATCTTATATTCAAGGGTCATAATCCTTAGGGATAATGTTGCTCTTTCCCGTACTCTAGCTGAATTATTTCTCCCAGTCTCAACCCTTTGTGTGCTCCTGCACTGTAGTTTTCCACTACATTTAACTCCAGCGAGGGCAACCAAGGGTTACGTGAGATGAGAATGAGGCAAGTCTGGGTTATATCTTTTGATGAATGTCATTTCCCTACTCCAAACCCACCAGAAATGATGAAACACGGTTCCTTTGGTGTTGCCACGGTTTTGATTAAGCATGTGGAGAGTCTTGTTGGATGGAGTTTGAACCCCTGGCAACACCTGTCTTACAGTCTCACGTGTAGCATGCCCTGCACCAAACCAAATGCTTTAGATACATGTGAGAGAAGAAATAACAGCACTGGTTCAAGAATCTGCAAATCCATCTCCTCTAAAAGCTTAATTTTTAAAAAGTTGATCTTGGCTCAGGAGACTTTTATTTCCTCAACGACTATGTCAGTCTAATTTTCCACCCTATCAGATTAAGCTTTTATTCATTTATTGTAAACGATTTCCCACAATATCCTTATTTGATCTGCCAACTTGTACGATCTATGGGCCTTAGGGGGAAATGGGGAAGGCAAGTTCTACTATTCAGAAACCCCTTGTGTGTTGGCCACAGCATAATTGTATTTCTGCTTTACACCTATATCATGGTTGGGTAAACAAAGTTATACCCAATGGTGAATGAGTAATCCTTTTCAGTAGTATCAATTTCCAGAGCGTTGGCCCCATGAAATGAAATATCTGTTAGTATGTTTACCATTACCAGTCCAACTCATAAGATTGTATTGATTAGATTTTTGCACTGCAAAAATACCATTTTAAACCAGAGTGAAATCAATATGGGTGTGTATTTTTTATATACAAATTGGATTTAGCTCAAAAAGAATATTCTTCGTTGGAGCAGAAATAAATCTGGAAAGAAAATCTGATAAAGCATCCTAAAATGAAAAAAAAAAAAAGACTACTT
>NW_027527459.1:1773983-1783434 GCF_008692635.1 Crocuta crocuta | reverse complement strand
AAATGAAAAAAAAAAAAATTCTACTCTTCCTGTTCCTTTAGTCCCTTCCCCTGACTATTAATCTGAGCTCAGTCCTTGCTGTCTGAGCAGAGATTTCTTTTCTGCTCAGGGCAGATCAATGTTTGCACAAATTAGGACTTGAGATAACATCATCAGCGTGCAAATGCCTTCTTTAGATTTAAATGACACAATAGCGGTCCATTCAGCTCTTTGGGAAGCAGCTCAGGCTGAAGTACAAAACAGCCAGTGAGGCTCCTGATGGCGGTGCGCTTACTGTAAAGCACAGAAGCTCTTTTTCTTGGAGCACTTAATGCTTCAGAAACATCCCACCAGATGGGGTAGGATTATTTCCAGAAAGCAATTAAGGCAGTTACCGGAGCGATGGTAAGGCATCACTGTGAGTAAGCAAATAGCAAAGTTGCAACCCCTCAACTTGTACTAGTTTTCATTTGATTTGGTTAAAGCTGAAGTTCAGAGATAATGACTATGGCTTTGGAAAGCTGAAAAGTGACGTATATTAACTCTGAATGTGGACTTCCCATGCATGAGGAAGACTATAGCTTATTCCCCACATAATTTTATAAGCACCCAACTAAAACTAAAGACAGTGTTCCCTGGTTCCTTTATAATACTAACAAGACTACTTTGCTAATAAAAACCCAGAGCACCTGTCCCTGGGTTCCTCACACAGGAAGTGCTCGCTATTGTTAGTTGACCGACTCTTCTCATTGTATCAACTGATTGAGACGCATATACTTCATCTGCCCCACACCTGCCCCTCCCATAGTCTCCCCATCTCAGAGAGTGCACGTCCATTCTTGGAGTTGCCGAGCTCAAAAACCGTGGAGTCCTTATTATCCCTCACATCTATACCCAGTCCGTCAGCAAATCGTATTGGTTCCATTGTCAAAATGCCTCCAGAATCTGACTCCTCGCCACCTACGCTGCTGCTCTCCTGGTCCCAGGACACTGTCTTCTCTCGCCTGAATGACTGCAGTAGCCCCCTAACTGGTCTCCCTCTTTCCACCGTATCCCCCTAAAGTCTGTTCTTCACACTGCAGCAAGAATGATCATTTGTAAATCAGATCGTGTCATTCCTCTGCCGAGGGCCTTCCATTGTCTTTCCATTTAACTCAGAGTAACAACCGGCTTCCTTCCCATGCTCCACAAAGCCCCCCACAATCTGTTCCCGCCCACTCCCATGACCTCTCTCACACCAGCCACTGTGGCCCTCTTTCCCTTGCATTCACTCTGCTCCGACAACATATTTTGGACTCTAGTCTCTCTGTTTTTCCTCAACACTCTGGGCATGGTCTCACTTCAGGACCTTTCTACTTGATATTCCTTTGGTCTTGCCCCCAAANAATTGAAACAATATTAATAATTGATACATTATTAGAGAAATCACCCTATGCAAAATAGCAGCTCCCCACCCTCCATCTCTCTGGATCCCTGTATCCCTGTTTTAATTTTCATCATAGCAGTTATCACCACCTGAAATAGCCCATATTCATTGATCTGTTTGTCTGCCACGCCAACACCCCCTCCCACACACATACACGTCTGAATATAAGCTCCACAACATAGAAACTATCTGTTTTTATCTCTGCTGTATGTCCATTGTCTAAACAGCATCTCCAGTGCCTGGAACAGTGCCTGGCCTGCATATCGAAGTTCCCAACCAAGTATTTGTTGTCAGATAAATCTACCAGAGTAGCGAAACGCCTATCACCTTGTCTCACTCCCTGTTGTTTCCCTCTTCCTTCTCCTCCACCTCTTCCCCTTCCTTCTCTTCAGCACATCTATTACTTATTGAGAACTGTTGCTGGGTGCTATTGCAGATATTGTTCTATCTCTTTTAATCATGACAAGACTCTAAAAGGTATATATTATCCTTGTGTTAATAAACAAAGAAATTAAAGCCCAATAAGTAATGCAGTTTGCCCAAGATGACTCAATGGTGTATCAGAGCCATGATCTAAACCCTAGTCTGTCTGATTCCAAAACTCATGCTCATTTCACTCCTGGAGACCTAGTGGCTTCTTCAGCTTCTCTTCTAGTCCTCTTTTTCCCTAAGATTCCTAAAACCCTGGACATGAATTTATCTACCTCTCATCCCTTTCCTACTTTTCACCACTTTGCAGTTGGTAAAATTAAAGCTTAGAAATATTAAGACTTGTCCAAGGTCCAATGGGCAGTAAAGGGCAAAATGAGGACTAGAGCCTTCTTACTCCCGATCTTGTATTCTCAGTGGAACACCTACACATCCCTTAACAGCCAACACGTCAGCATGAGGTTGCTGGAAGGGCATCAGATTAAAAGGATGATAAAAGTTCTTAGAGGGAAAGAAAAGAGAGATGGAAGAGTGCCTACTCCCCCTACACCAAACCAGTGGTTCTAATAAATTAGAATGCATGAAAATTCCCTGAGCTAGTGTTAAAAGGCAAATTCCCAGGCCCTATCCCACCCCCACATTTTGATTCAGTAGATCTGGAGTGAGGCCCAAGAATCCCCATATTTAACTGGATCCCCAGCAGCTGACCTGTGGGCCATACTTGGCTAAACCCATGTAATGCAAACACACGGAGTTTAAGGTGACAAGTGTCTGGTCTTGTTGCAACAGTGCCATAGAAATTACTTTTTAGAAGAAAAACATCGCATCGCTTCATTTAGAAACTTGGAGGAAATCGAATTGTCATTTCAATCCTGAAAATAACTTGGAGCGTTTATAAATTTCAGGCTTTAATATACATTGCCACAATAAGAATTTAACTTTTCAAGTCAGCAAAAGTAACACAAGATAAGAAAAAAGTCTGCTTGGCTTGATATATGATGATAAAAATATGTATGCTAATTAAAAGCCTCTCACTTAATGGGAACTGTGCATTTATTAATGATGTATGACATTGGCATTCCAGTGGAACACTAGATCATGTTCCATATTATCCAGTGCAGTGTATTACAGTAAATACCCCAAGGATTAATAATGTTTCATTATGGGGAAATTGACTTTAAAATCATTGTTAGGTTACTGGACAAGTGACATCAGTTCTCAGAGGCTGAAAATACACTGAGAAAAGCAAACATTACCAAAGATGAAATTGGCAAAGCCACAACCAGAAGGGTATTTGTAAATGTTATCTAGCTGTGCTTTCAATATTGGAAAAAGATAGTGGAGATTAGAAAATGGAATTTGCTCCCAAAGTCCACCAACAGTTCTCTTGCCCCTTGACTCCATATAGAACAGAAGGTCCCCTAGATCACACCTGGAGTTATTTGGGGAATAGACCAATGGAGAAAAAAAGTTGTTCTATGTGTGATTTTTAAGGTAAAACTTTCTGTTGCACCTAAAAAAGGACAAAACTGTTCTTATACACATAAAGCCACCTGGTCAAAAGTAGTAAAATTCACCTCTTTTATTATCTTTACTGAAAGAAAAACCCATCTAGTATGGTGAAAGTGGTATTGAACTTTAGAGAACACTTTGAAAACTCATATTCTAGATATTAAAGGCCAATTTTCCAAAATGTGGCCTCCTTTTTGGTTGAACTCAAATTGATTTTCTCAAGAAAATACGGAGCCTGACACTTTGACTTCTCAGGAGTTCCTGGGGGCTCTGTCCTCAGGGCTTTTGTTTTTTGTGGTGTGNTACCGTTGGTCCTAAATGGGTTATATTTGTCCTGGGTCTAGAGGTATTTTTCAGAAATAGAGCATAAAGGGAAGAGATAGGGAATGGAAATAGTAAGGACGCCAATTGGTGTCCTAAATACTTTAATAAATATCATCTATTTCATATAACCCTTTTAAGGAGATGTTTCATCTTATTTGACAGATCAGGAAACTGAGGTTGAATTATTTCCCCAAGTCCACATGGCTAGTAGATGACAGATCCAGGATTCAAATCCAAGTCTGTCAATCTTGAAAGCTCATGCTATTCCTATATATAAAGATTCCTTTGGCTTATTAAGTTGTCAACATGGGGTTTTTTTCATATTTACACCATATTTCCAGTGTTCCTGTAAGTTAGGTTGGGTGATTGCATATTCCTTTTTGCAAATGAAGACATAGATGCCGACCAAACCATATATCCAGGTTCACATGGCTAATAATTAGCATATCTGCGGCTCCCAGTTGGGTCTCTTGATTCTACCTCACACATGAGTGACTTTCTATTTAAGGATGAGTTTCTGCCCCAACAACTTCAAACTGATCATTTGAGGCATTTTTATTTAAAAAAGTAGAGAACTCTGTTCCTTGAAGGACTGAAAACTTTGGATAAAAACAATGTGATTCTATTTGAGGAAGCCAGTGCTTTAAGACAAATCCTACATAGAGAAATATTAAAAATATAGGATTGAACCTATTAGTCCTCTTTTATATCATTGTTAGCTTCTGAAATAAAAATACAATTAAGAGATAACGTCAAGGGAATGGAAGGTGTCTAAGTAGAAGAATTTCCTATGACAGCTAAGCAATCCAAATGTCAAGGCACAGAAAAGTGCCTTCATTTTTGAGGAGGAGCTGCTGATTTTGAGATGGCACCATATTACTGTGTCTTTTTTCCATTATGCTGAATAATTTATGTAGATTAAATAAATTTACAACAGAAGTTAGTGCAAAGGTGTGAGAATAACTGAGGATATAGTCAAATTAAAGGGTGAAATGTTATTGTGATAATGTAATGATTTTATTAAAGTGTCATTTGCATATATTATAGAGCAAATAGCTTAAAAGGAAAAAAGAAAAATTGGACATTTTTATGAGAATAACATCCCAATTTAGTGCTGGCTGGGGCAAGTATGGTATTGTAGAAGTTAGCATTTTACTGCTTTACTCACCTCTGGTCTCTCAAAGTAAGTAATGGTATGTCTTTATAAAGCTTCCATTTCATTGTGATGTATACTTGTACTTATTATATAGCAATGAACTGTCTGGATTTAGATTGTACTTAGGAACAAAATTCCTGGAGTGCCTGGGTGGCTCAGTCAGCTAAGCATCCAACTTCGGCTCAGGTCATAATCTCGTGATTCATGAGTTCGAGCCCTGCATCGGGCTCTCTGCTATCAGTGCAGAGTCCGCTTTGGATCCTCTCTTCCCATCTCTCTCTGCCCCTACCCCACTCACCAGCGCTCTCTCTCTCTCTCTCTCTCTCTCTCTCTCAAAAATAAATAAGCATTAAAAAAAACACAAAAAATAGAATTCCCTTTATTGTCCAGCTAATCAGACTTGCTTAGGATATAAACTCCTACCAACCGATGTAGGTCATCCAGGCTACTGTTGATTGCAGTCCAGTGTAGGGATTAAAAGTATGGGCTCTAGAGGCAGACTGTGGGTTCAAATTCCTGCTGTACTGCCTCGTAGCTATATGACCTTAGGCAAATTGCTAAGCCTCAAATCCCTGCATCTATAGAGCAAGGTTAATAACAGTGCTTCTATCATAGAACAGTTGTGAAGACTAAGGAAAGAATTCACTTAAATCACTTAGCCCAATGCCTAGTATCTAAAATTCCCAGTAAATGTTAGCAATGGCTATTACTGTCATTATCATTAAGTATTGCTTAGTGCCAAAGGTCTGCAGGTTGAGAATACATTATGTGTTCTTGATAACTACAGTGGAATCACTGTTTGTTTAAATAACAAAAGAAATATATTCTGTCATAGTTCTGGAGGTTAGAAGTCTAAAATAAAAGCATCAACAGGGAAAAAGCTGTTGGCTCCTCCAGTTTCTGGTGGCTTTCAGCCTCTATCTCTACATGGCTGTTTCCTCTTCTCTTCTCCTTTTCTGTCTCTTATAAGGACATTTATCATTGGATTTAGAGCCACCAGGTTAATCCAGGATGATCTCATCTCCAGATCCTTAATTACATCTGCAAAGGCCCTTTTTCAAAATAAGGTCACATTCATAGGTTCCAGAGGTTGGGACAAGGGCATATCATTCAACCCACCACACTTGGTAAAACATCTTCAGTTTCATTTCCTCTCTCTTTATCACCTCGTAGATTGCTACATCCAGGGAGAGGGTTTGTCTTATTCTTTTTGGGCTGCAGTAACAAAATCCCACAGACTGGGTAGCTTACAAACAGCAGAAATTTCTTTCTCACATTTCTGAAGGCTGGGAAGTCGAATTAAAAAAAAAGGCACTGGCAGACAGTGTCTGGTGAGGGGCCTGCTTTCTGGTTCACTTCTCACCGTGTCCTCACATAGCAGAAGGGTCAGGATAGCCCTCTGGGCCTCTTTGATATGGACACTAATCACATCCTTGAGGGTTCAACCCTAGTAACATGATCACCTCCCAAAGGCCCCACCTGCACATACCATCACATTGGGGATTAGGATTAAAACCTA
This sequence comes from Crocuta crocuta, assembly GCF_008692635.1. NCBI lineage: Eukaryota > Metazoa > Chordata > Mammalia > Carnivora > Hyaenidae > Crocuta > Crocuta crocuta. The sequence continues at coordinate 1,777,089 of NW_027527459.1, read as the reverse complement.
TGAATTTGAGGGGGTACACAAACATTCAGTCTGTATAGCTGAGCTGTATCCTTTCATCTCAGATTTTACTATGTTGAAGACATGATCTCTCTTCTATACATAGCACCCTCATTCTGCTGAGGGTCCCCACCTGCCACCCCACCCAAGTCATTACCCTGAGCAGTACCTCCGGCCATAGACTTATCTTTTCCCTTTTAACTTCCCAATAATTATACTTTAAGTTTCTTAATTTCTTTATTTTTGAGAGAGAGTGCTCATGGGGGAGGGTCAGAGAGGGAGAGAGAACCCCAAGCAGGCTCTGAGCTGTCAGTGTGGAGCCCAACGCAGGGCTTGAACTGACAAACCATGAGATCATGACTTGAGCTGAAATCGAGAGTCAGACGCTTAACCGACTGAGCTACCCAGGTGCTCCTTTATTATAATTTATTTTAACCGTGCTTTGTTAGCACAGTCTCCCAAAAATCTAGCAAGAAAAATNAAACTTCCAGTTAAATATTCTCCAGTTAAAACCTCAATAAATAAAACATAAAATTGGAGCTGCTCAAGTGGACACGGAAGATACTTTAGTTGTTGAGATTTCAGGCACTGGGAGCCATCTATCCTTTGACTCTGGAATCAATATATTAACCCATTTCTAATGATGCTGAACAGATAGGACCTTCTCAACCTAAAATCTGCAATTATGTGCTAGCTCTTTAAAGTTCTGATTAATGATTCCAAGTGATAAGCAAACTAGAGAACATTATTGTAATTTATTGAGAAGAGTAAGATTTTCAGCTTGGAGAGTATTCAACTTCGGATTTATTCTGACACCTCAGAAGTTTACTAAGTTAGAGTTTCAGTGGGTTTTTTTCCCCATCACTAAAAGGTTACAGAATTTCTATATATATAGGAGTTCATTTAAGGGAGAATAGAGGAAAACTTATATGTCCCTAGTTCCAATATAAATGGCCTATCATTCCAATATCTCTTGCAAATACCCTAAAACACCCAGCTCCACTGGGCCTTCCTGGCAAAACCCAAACGATGAATGATGGCAACTGTTAGCCTTTTCCTTGTCTGTACCCGGCAGCCAAACTCTGTTGGAGAAAAATCATCGTTTGAGTATACAGGTACCAAGAAAAATTCATGGTCACCAACCTCACCTGGGCCTTCAACACTGCCCAGCAAAATTAGTACATTCCTCAGGTTACCTCATTCTGTCATCCCCCACAATTACTTTCGCAGAATTTCTCTACTTTTCTCAAACCTCCTCCCCTCTCCATCCATTCTCAATAGATGGCCTTGCCTCTCACTTTATGGAGAAAATAACCATCACATGAGAACTGCCTCAATTTTCTAGCATCAAATTTGAAATCGGTTTGTGTCTATGCCCATGACTCTCTTTTCTCCTCCTGCTACAATGAAGGAAGTGTCCTGTCAAAGGACAATTCCTCCACTTGAACTCTAGATCCCATCCCTCTCCCACTCTCTCTCACATGTAAGTTTAACTCCAAAGCATACACTAGATCTTTCTTAAGAGTTCTTAAATATGCTCTTGTCTCTCTCACTTGAAAAAAACAAAACAAAACATTTTTTTGAATCTCACAATCTCCACTAGCTTATCATCTCTTGGCCTCCTTTTATGATTCAGTTTCACTTCTCCACTTTTTTACCTTCCACTCATCTTTCCTTTTCATTTGGAAACAATCACAAGCTTACAGAAAAGTTTAAGTACAATATAAAGAATTTTCCCCTGAAACATTGAAGAATAAATTGTTGACCCATTTCCTGCAAATCCTTTATTTCATATTTCCTAAAAACAAGGGTATTTTTATACATGACCACAATATACCTCTTAAAATCAGGAAGTTAACATTCACACATTACTATCATCTCATGTTCAGATGCCATTCATGTTTTTCCAGTTATCCCAGTAATGTCCCTTAGAGCAAAATGAGCTGGTTCAAAATCAAGCACTGCATTTTAGTGGTCATGGCCCTTTATTCTCCTTTAGCTTGGAACAGTGCCTCAGCCTTCCCTTGACTTTCATGAAGATTGTACACCTCTTATTTTGAAAAACTGGGCACTTGTGGGCACTTGTGGGAATGAGCACTCGGTGTTCTATGGAAACCAACTCGACAATAAACTATTTGCAAAAAAAAAAAAAAAAAGATTCTCAATTTTAGGTTTTCTGATATTTTGTCTTAAGTAGATTTAGGCTCTGCTTAATATTTGGCAAGAATACCACAGAATCAAAGCTGTGTTCTTCTGGTTGTATCTCATCAATGGTGTTAATTATTGATTTGTCTCACTACTGGTAAAGTTAACTTTGAACACTTAATTAAGATGGCATCTGTGAGACTTCTCCACTGTTCTCTCTCGCTCTCGCTCTTGCTCTCTCGGTCTCTTGCACTCTCGCTCCCCACTTGTAATTAACAAATGTTTTGGTGAGAAGCACTTGAAACTATGTAAATATTCCATTAGTCATCAAACTTTCAGTGTATTCATTCATTCATTTATATCTGTGTGAATTCATGCTTCTCCAATACCTCAATGGATTATATTTGTTTCTATTTCTTTTGGAACTCACATTTGTTTTGGCCAGTGATAGCCCCTTCAGGCTGGCTTTTGTGTCCTTTTGATGTGTCATCATCATTCTTTGAGCACTTCCTTACCTTCTGGCACAATGAGATGTTCCAGTCTCCTTTTGTACTTTCCCTCTTCTATCCCTGGAATCAGGCTTTCTCCAAGGAGCCTGATTCCCTTTGGCATAATGCTATTTAGAAGTCAAGTTCTGGGCATTAAGTGTGCTTGTTGCTATTAGGACATTGCTATTCACAAGCCCTGGCAGTGAACAGGCCTAGGGAATATACACATACATTTACATGCATAATATACTCATTTATATCTATATTAACTGATCTATCTATAGAAAACCATGGATTTCTATTAATATCTCCAGTTCCAATCCAACACCATAGTGTTCATTCTAGTTTTCTCCCTTTTCCTACTAGTAACTCTCTTCTCTGACAGAGCTTCTCTTTAATTCCCTTTTCCTTAATATATGTACTCGAGTCACTCATCAGTCAATTCCATTCTAGCTTCTGCCCCTCATCACTCCATG
>NW_027527459.1:1771893-1773912 GCF_008692635.1 Crocuta crocuta | reverse complement strand
CACTCCACGAGAACAGCTGTCACCAAGTTACCAGTGATCATTGTTTTATTAAATACATTGAACACTTTTAAATCTTCATCTCACTTTTAGTAGCATTGGCATAGCTAACTACTCCATATATATAGAAAATTCTTCCACTGGTTTCTGTGATACTACACTTTTCTGATTTTCTTATATCTATGGCGTATCCCTCTCTCTTTTGCTGGATCTTTCACTTCTACTTGACATTTAAATGCTAAAGTTCCTCACTCTTTGGCCCCATTCATTTCTCATCTTAGTCTACATGCACTCCCTTGGCTTTAATTACCAATTTTATTAGTGGTTCACAAATTTAGTCTTTAGCCTTGACCTCTCTTCTTGATTCCAGACCCATAGATCCATCCAGCTGCCTACTTGACATCTTTACTTGGATTCCTCACAGGCACCTCAGGCTACCATGTCTAAAGCTGTACTCATGATCTTCCCCCCTAAAACCTGTGCTTCCATCCTTATTCCATATATAAAAATAGCATAACTACCCACACGGTTGTCCATGCCAAACCTAGATGCCGTTCATGGCACCTCCATATTCTTTACTCTTATCTAATCAGTCACCAAGTCTTGTTGCTTCTGCCTCTTAAAAATATTTTTAATACACCCATTTCTTCCTATCTCCATCGTATTCACCCTAGCCCCAGCAACCATTGTGTCTCATCTGGAATCCTGTCATAGTCACCTACATGATCTGGAATCCCTTCTTCCTTCCACCCCATTCTCCATATTGCATCCAAAGAGACCTGTTAAGTACACATCTGATTTTTTTCACTCCCTTACTACCTTTCAGTATTTTTCCATTTCTACTACAAGAAAGTCCACAAGTTTTAGCAAAGTTTAAAAGGCCTTGAATTCTCTGACCTCTTTCTCTTTCTCCAAGCTTCTCTCATACCACTCTATCCCTCTCTTTTTCGGTGCTTTAGACACCTATCCATTTCATCTCCCTCATCACCGCATACAGATACCCAACATTTCCTGTAGGTTTCAACTTCAATGCCAATGTCTGAATGAGGTCGGAATCCTGGCACCCTCAAATTAAATCAGGTCACCCTGTCATAATCTCATTGCACTTTATGTTGGCCCTCCATAGCAGTTGGTAGTTTGTAGCTACATATTTCTTTGAGTATTTATGTACTAGGCTTGATGCTCATGAAGGCAGAGGCCATATCTGCCTCTGTTGTATTTCCACCAGTTAGCACGATACTACTCAACTCATGGTACACACTCAACTAATATTTATGAGATGGATGAATGGATGAAAAGTGGAAAGGAAGTAAAGCAGGAAGGAATGCTAATCCTCGCAATGACAAATATTTGGGCAAAAGGAAAACATTTCAGTCAAACATTTTGATATATCCCAATGGTCACATACTTTGGGTTTATGTAAATATAAGCAAATATTTTACTCATTTTAAGTCAGGCATAAGAGCCAATCTGATTGGGTGGCTTCTAATCATCTCACTTTGTGTCATTCAGAAATCATTTTGATTTGGAAACCTTTTTTAAACTCAGTTGCTCAAAAATGAAATTGGATTATATCCTGGACACAGCAGGAAGGTAATTTAAAGAACCCATGAACACTGTTGAAATTATCATGCAAGCTTATTAAATGCAATGTATATTTAAATTGAAAAAACTTTCTTTATTAAACCTAGATAGATGAATTTTTACAGCTTCCAGCACTAAAATATATTAGATTTGAGAGTCAGGTTAGATTAATTTCTAATCTTTATGGAAATCGTTTTTATTAAAAAGTGGAAAGTTAAGAATTTGACAGTTACAGGGCTTGGATAACTCTAAAAGGGTCATCATTTAAATATGCAGGGAAAGTAAAATAAGAGTGCTTTCCTGGTAAAGATGATTTGTTTATTTTATACACTCATTCTTAAAAGCTGTTTTAATATTTAGGCTTGTTAAGGAAAATCTGAAATGTGGTAGAATATATTAAAACTTAAATAAAAGTTTGACTTCCATTTTTATTTATAA
>NW_027527459.1:1771385-1771809 GCF_008692635.1 Crocuta crocuta | reverse complement strand
AGTGGATATTTTCACTTATATTTTAAGTGATCAAAATATTTAATTTTTGAGAATACACTCAGTAGTTTTCAAGTTGGCCAGTATTTTCTACTTTTATAAGAGAACATTTCACACAATTGTAATTTCTGATTACAAAGCCAATCACAATTTCATATTGTTTCAATTTAAAGGACACTTTGGATTCTGGGAGGGAATGACTCAGAGATGCATAAAAACGTTATTTTCCCCCCAGGAAATGGCCGACAATAGACTGGGAGGAAGCTGCCTCTCTCTCCTTTGAATTTGGGTTGCTCTTGGTGCTCTTAAAAGTTGGAAATCAAGTGTCAAAGAAATACACCACTTTCCTTCTCCAAAAGAGCAAGGACAGGGGCACCCAGGTGGCTCAATTGGTCGTGTGTCCTACTTTGGCTGAGGTGAAGTTAGA
>NW_027527459.1:1768626-1771275 GCF_008692635.1 Crocuta crocuta | reverse complement strand
CCCCCCTCTCGCCTCTCCCCTCTCTCCTCACCTCTCAAAAATAAAGATTAAAAAAAATTTTTTAAAGGGGTGCCTGGTGGCTCAGTCAGTTAAGCATCCAACCGGCTCACGTCATGATCTCATGGTTCGTGGGTTCGAGGCCCACATCGGGCTTGTGCTGACAGCTCAAAGTCTGGAGCCTGCCTCAGATTCTGTGTCCCCCTCACTCTCTGCCCCTTCCCTGTTCATGCTCTGTCTCTCTGTCTCTCAAAAATAAACACTGAAAAATTTTTTTAATTAAAAAAGAGAGCAAGGACTTTTTTTTTAAACGTTTTTATTTATTTTTGAGACAGAGAGAGACAGAGCATGAGCTAGGGAGGGGAAGAGAGAGAGAGAGGGAGACACAGAATCTGAAACAGGCTCCAGACTCTGAGCTGTCAGCATAGAGACCGATGCGGGGCTCCAGCTCACAGACCACTAGATCATGATCTGAGCCAAAGTCGGATGCTTAACCCAACTGAGCCACCCAGGCACCTCCAAGGACATTTCTTTAGTGTGTTTATTCGCAGTCTGCAGGTGGCTGGAAGGTAGTAACTGATGAGAACTGACTTTTGCAGTCTCGGCAAGAGTTAACTCTCCTCACCATCTAGGCCTTTGAAAGGAGTGATTGTATAGAATGAAGTCCTCACTAAATGAAGATAAGGAGGTAAATCGAGATTCAGGTGTTTACTTTTGAGTATCCACCAGAGAAATTTAGGAAAGGCATTTACCACGCACACCTGAGAACAGGCAATCCTGCTCATAGCCACTAATTTCATCTTGTTGCCTTGGTTTAGCGTTATTCTCAGCCAAGTGCCTAAGAATTAACACCATCCCCTTTTCTGCCTTCTTTTTGTATTCACAGCAGCACCTAGCATGAAGCTTTCAGTATGTAGCTCAGTAAATATCTATCATTCTGCATCTTTTGCCAGCATTTAAATTCAACACATCCAAAACCAAACACAGCTCTCATCCCAATCAATCACTGCCTTTTCCAGACCTCCTGATTTCCCTCAATGGTGCCAATATTTTCCTAGTCACCCAGACTGAACATTTTAGTCACTCTTATGTTTATCAGTAATTTATTTATTAAACATATATTAAGGTCTTACTATACCCTGAGGTATATAGGGTACTCAGTTAATGTTCACTAAATGAATTGATGAAATAATTCCACATGTACTTATTGAATGCTTATCATGCATTGAGAAATAGAGAGAGAAAAGATTGAGACCTAGCTCCTGCCTTCACCATCTTATAATATGGTGGAATAATGCATATGTACTAAAAAACCACAGTAACAGCCATAATAAATGTGTAAACACAGCTCTGTAAGAGCACAAAGGAAGGTGACACCATCCCTGCCTTGGAGCATCATGGACCATGGACTGTTACCTAAAGAAGGTGTCATTCAAGCCACACATTGAAGGATCATTTGGGTAGTCAGAGGTAGGCTGTGGGAAAGGCACTGAAGGACAGGAAAACATGATATAGCTCCAGATGCATGAAAAGGAAGGGGATCCCAGGACAGGGCTAGTAGTTGAATATGTCTGTAGCAAAGGATGCAAGTAGTGAAATAATGAAAGCTAAAGTTAGAAATGTAACGATTGTGGTCTGGTTAGGAAGAGTTTAGATTTCTAGGCTAAGGATTTGGTAGATTTCTAAGCTAAGGATTTGAGACATTAATGAACTTTGAAAAACTCTGAAATATTTTTGCATACAGTGTGGGACCAGAGCTGTGCTTTGTCCAGAGAAGAGAAGCCAGTGTGTTAAGGGTAAACAAACCATGGAATGACTTGTAATATGTAATATGATGAACACTTGAAGGTCTCAGAGATCGTTAGAAGAGGAACACCTTTGAGATCAAATAGCTATTTTCTTTTTCTTTTTTTTTTTTTCTGGAAGATATGTGTTGAGTATTCTCTTTTTTTATTTATTTATTTATTTATTTTTACAAATAGTTTATTGTCAATTTAGTTTCCACATAACACTCAGTGCTCATCCCCACAAGTGTCCTCCTCCATGCCCATACCCCCCCCACATCCATCAGTCCTCAGTTTTTGTCAGCATTCAAGAGTCTCTCATGGTTTGCCTCTCTCCCTTTCCCCCACCATTTCTGCCCTTCTTCTCCCCGTTGTTCCTCCGTCAAGTTCCTCCTAATCCTCCTATACGTGCAAACATATGATATTTGTCCTTCTCTGCCTGACTTATTTCGCTCAGCATAACACCCTCAAGGTCCATCCATGTTGCTACACATGGCCAGATTTCATTGTTTCTCATTGCCATGTAGTAGTCCATGGTATAGATAAACCACATCTTCTTGATCCATTCATCTGTTGATGGACATTTAGGCTCTTTCCATGTTTTAGCTTCAAATAGCTATTTTCAATTACTCAAGAGGCTGACCAGTGTAAGAGAGAGTATGTCAACTTTTGGACAGAAATAAATTGGTGAAAGAAGAAAACTGCAGATTTCAGTTCAAATCAACAAATTACTTTCTAATATGGGCAAATAAAAATAGAATTGGAATTGACATTTTGTGAAACAATAGCTAAGCTTTGGAGAAAATATCAGAAAAGGAGGAGGCTTCTATGTCAAGATGAGAGGTTGAACCAAATGAATTTTACAGTT
>NW_027527459.1:1763820-1768500 GCF_008692635.1 Crocuta crocuta | reverse complement strand
TTTGGGTTGTTTAAAGAGAGAACAGAGCATTTGAGAAACCAATGGCAAGGCTTCTGTGAGACTCAAGACAAAAGATGATGAAGGACCTGATAAGTATGAAACAGAAGTACTCATACTAGCTAACACATAGCACTTATCATATACCCAACAGTGCTGTAAGCACTTTGCACATATTGACTCATTTGAGCCTTACAACCCCATTTTATAGATGGGAAACCAAAGCACAAAAGGATTTAGTGACTTGCCTGTGTTCACATAGTTAATCCATGGCTGAGCAAGTGTTCCAGCCCAAGAAATCAGGCTTAAGAGTCCAGACTCCCAAACTACGATGCTATACTGGCTCTCCAGAGAGAGAAAAATAGAAGTACATCTGAAAACAGAAGATCTGGCCAGAGCATAAGGGGAAAAAAAGATGAAAACATGAGGCTAAGGTTTCTAGTTTTGGAAACCAGGAGCATTATCATAGTCCTAACAAAAATCATGAAATCAGGGTAAGAAACTGGATTGTGAGTAGAAATTAAAAGGTAGGTGATAAACATATTGAGTTAAAGGTGCTGGGGCCTAACCAGTAGAACTATGTAGCATGATAGTTGTGAAATTGAGAGTAGATCAAGGACTGTAACTCTGACTAAATACAGCAAAATTAATGTCCTGCCTACTCCTGACTTTCCTGCACCACAGTTCAGCCTCACTGGAGTGTTGGCATTAGGGGACTCGCGTAGACATGAAGTCAACTTCTTTATTCCATTATTAATCCTTAGAAGACAGCTTTTATGACACATATAAAGTAAGTCTTTTAAGGTTCAAATGGCACTAATAACCATAGAGCCTTTTAAACATTTTAATGATTGCCATAGAGTAAAATTATAAATTTGAAAAACGAAATGTATTAAGTGACACTAAGTTGTGTATTCAAATGATGTATAAGGACATTTATATGCCTTTGTCTTCCTCACGCTGAGGATTTTGTTGACTCTGGATTCTTTACATTTCTTTTTTCCTTGTCATATTTATTTATAGGAGTAAAAATAAACTGTAGGTGCATGGTCTGCTGGGCAATGATGGCAGCTTTGTAAATATGTATGCAGCCCTTCCCCAGGTCTTTGACAGAAGCTGCTTTCCATGCCTCTGTAATGCCTTGAACACTCCTGCATTAAGGATGCAGGAGCCTACCATACTTACGCAGGTTGCCTCCTGACGGCTGGCATTGTCTCTCTGGTGGACTGTAATTAGACTTTATTTTTTAAAGCCTGAGAACCCTTTGCAAGAGTGTTGAATGGGGGTGGAACCCAACTCTGTAAGGCCTTTTAAATTGAGAATAGATCGATCAGTCTGCATGAAGTGTCCTTCCACCAGACAGCTTTGGCTTCACCATTGAAGTATGTTTTCAGATGTGTTTGGGGGCTTCAGTGTGTCTCTGAAGATATCTTAGTCCACTGTAGAGCTTCAGGGAACATGGACCTTTCTATGCTACATGGAGAGTCTTTCTGCTTTAGCAAAACACCATGGAGGAGTTTCAGATGTGCATCAAGTGGATTAATGAAATTCATTTGGTGAAGAAAAAAGGTAATGTAAAAATTTTTTCAAGAAGGGGAAACAGGTCTAGTAACATCAGTCAGAGAAAGGGGAGAAAATTCTCCCCAGTGCAGTTTTAACACTATGTCAAATCATGCCAAAAAGAGTGCAAACCTTTATGAAGAATAGCTTTCTAACTTTCCAATAAATACTTCTTACGTAGCCACTCTGAGCCAAGACGTAGTAATTGTTCCAGTAGTAGTTACATATAGTTTTAAAGTGAGAACACTGTTTTATTGGGGCAAATGATGTGAGTTTGGTACCCTGATGAAAGAGTTAGGCTTGCCCTTTTAGGTGGTCACAGACTGCGAATTGGTAGCGAGGATGATGAGAAAGTCTTAGTAAAAAGCTGTGGATACATCACACTAACTTTCCCACTGCTGAACACTCAGTCCGAAGCACATGGCCTACCACTAATGGTAGGTTGGGAGATCCCAAAGTTATTTTCTCCTTAATGGTAATGGTTCTGGTACCCACTGGGTCAAGTGAAAAGCATTTGTGACACAACTATCTAGATTTTGACATTCTTTGGCAAATGGGGATACTATTGGATAGGCGAGTGCGTCCAGTTCATAATCAAAGGATTAAGACAGAGTCTTGCATTCCCTAGCCATGAATGGGTAGAGGTTCACCCCAGCCTTAAAGATTCCAGCTTCTGGTCACTAAGATAGGCAAAATATGACTCTAGACTTATGGGAGAATGTTTTATTTGGCCAACAAGGAAACCAAATTTGTTCCAAAGGAAGAGCCTAGATGTTGAAAAAAAGACCAGTGAGGTACCTGGATGGCTCAGTTGAGTGGCTGACTTCGGCTCAGGTCATAGTCTCACAGCTGAAAGGCTTGAGAGTTCAAGGACTCTGTGCTAACAGTTTAGAGCCTGGAACCCACTTCGGATTCTGTGTCCCCCTCTTTCTCTGTCCCTCCCCCACTTGTGCTCTCGCTCGCTTGCTCGCGCACGCTCTCTCTCTCTCTCTCTCTCTGTCTACCAAAAATAAATAAACACTAAAAATTTTTTTTTTTAAAAGAAGAAAAGACCAGTTATTTTGTTGAATTTAAAAGTTGTAAGCCAGGCATGATTTCTTTCTGTCATACTGGGTTTTTCAGATTTACCAGAGAACAGTTCACCATTTTATAAAGGAAATCTAAAGCCATGTGATAACCATAATCTATGAAACATTAAGCTGAAAGTCAATTCAACTCTTGATCTTTGAATACTAGCTTCTTTCACATTTTTGTTCTTATCCATCAAGCATTTGAGAATCATCTCAAGATTTTTATAGGTTGGAATGTGTTATTGTTGTTACTGCTGCTTGTATGTTGCTTTCTGTACAGAAAGAGCTAGCTGACATTTTGTAATCTCTTCAATCAGATTGTTGTTCGTAAGATAGCATTAAGATTACTAACATATATTGAAGCCCATTGTAATGCTGGGGCCGAGTGACAAGTTTTATGCTCATGTCATAGGTTTTCCATAACTGAACAAAAATTCACTATTATTTCCTCAAACACACACACACACACACACACACACACAAATGCAATATATACAAAATGGTAAAACCAAATCTTTGTCATAGCAAGGTACTTGTAAAGATCACGTGGATGTGGTATTAAAGTTAACTCTATGCAGTAAAATGCATTAACAACTAATATGTTACCAATTGCTTTTCAGAGAAATAGAGGCCAAAAAAGTGTGTGTGTACTATGTGCATGCCTGCATTCATGAGCATGTGTTCTATGAAGTTAATAGCTATTTATGTAGTTCCATTCTTTTTTTTTTTAATATTTTTATTTATTTCTAGGAGAGAGAGAGAGACAGCGCGAGCAGGGGAGGGTCAGAGAGACAGGGAGACACAGACTCTGAAATAGGCTCCAGGCTCTGAGCTGGCAGTCAGCACAGAGCCCGACGTGGGGCCCGAACCCACGAACCGCGAGATCATGACCTAAGCGAAAGTCGGACGCTTAACCAACTAAGCCACCCAGGCGCCCCTATGTAGTTCCATTCTTAAGTAGGACGTCTACCACTGCAGAATGAAAGGAGCTGAAAGTCATAAAATAAAAATGATTCAAATATTTGAAAAAACAATACCAAAGTACGCAGACTTTTGTTCCTGATAATATTTATTTGTGGTTGATTCACTGCTTGATTTTGTGAAGAACCTGTAAAAACTTTTCAGACCTGTAAGATGTGTGAGTTCACACTGCCCACACTTAACCAAATCAGCCTACATTTTCCCTTTACTCTTCTTTCCCACACTAGTCACACAAAACAGTGAGAAAATCCTCATAATTTCCCCCTAAAATGTTATATCATAGTCAAACAAAAAGAAAGATTTCTATTTCTTCAGGATCATTCATTCCCAATTCTTTATTTTCCATATGCTCCAAGCTTGATTTCCTTTGATCTTTAACTGATTCTACTAAATGCTAGACAGGTGAACATATAATAATTCCTTAAATTTTATGAATTTTTAGATCAAAGGTGTCCTTTCTTTGTTTAAAATGTCACATTGTGTTATTGAAAATATCACACAAATGTATGTTTTAGAGCCAGTAGATACCCAGATTTAATATTTTGGGGGTGCTCAATATTATCATTGTCTAATGTTGGCCACAGCCAGAGTGCCAAGAATAACAGAATTTACTTTACTGGGAAATTTTGTCTGAAAAGTAAATCTCAGAGAAATAGTTCTGAGGGAGGCTCTGAAGGATTTACTGTTTAATCAAATTGTTCTTTGTCAGCATGCAGCAAAGAAGTGTTCCAGTTGTATCTTAGTTCAATTTATACAAGTGTTGTTCATTGTTGACATGCATAAAGAAACTTATTAAAAATGAAATGTCTCAATAGAACTTTAAAGTGTCTGCCTGTACTTTTCATGTTCTTTTCCAATACATTTGCACAGAAGAATGTTTATATTTTAGCATTCTTTTGTCATATTTTGTAGCCTCTAACATTAATGTATTTTCAACTAGCTCGAAAATATTACACATAGAACTATTCATGAGACAAATATATTAGAGCAAATATTATTTCTATCATGTTTATAAATTATACAGTTGCCAGCATCTGTTTTCTGTCAGTCCTTGCCCCACACCTACCCCACT
>NW_027527459.1:1763129-1763787 GCF_008692635.1 Crocuta crocuta | reverse complement strand
GCTGATTGTATTAAAAAAAAAAAAATTGGGATTGAAAAACATCTTAGAATCGGTCCAGAAACCCCATTTGCAACTGGATAAAAGTGCAGGGATGTTGATGCAGTTCAAAATGAGGAATGCTTACTGTTTAAGATCTGCTTCTCCATTTGTAGTAATTTATTTCTCAGAGGATTCCTGTACTCAGGAGGATAGTGCTTCCCACCTGGATACTTGCGGCACTGAAACAATAAGTCAGATTAGTGGTTGTGGCTCCCATCCATGGAAGACTTTGTGTTGAGGATGCAAGAGTTAGGTTAAGTCCTATCTCCACTAATTTTTTCAGTAGAGCAGTCCATAAAGAAAGTTCTTTTCACTGGTTCCTTATCCTTTCGTAAATTGTTATTAAATATTTCAGGTGTGTAAAAATAACATAATGAACAACTGTAAACCTACAACTTAGCTGTAAAAATTAACAAATACAAATGAAGTCCCTTTTGTGGTCTCATCCTCTCCCTTCCTCGCAGGGGAAATGACAAGCCTAAGTTTAATCATCCTTGTACATATTTTTGGGTTTTTATAAAATAGGTGCATACCGATAAAAATATTTTATTCTCCATGTCTTTAAATGTCATATGAATAACCGGCTTTCTTCCTTCATCATTATATTTAAAAGGTTTGT
>NW_027527459.1:1762139-1762975 GCF_008692635.1 Crocuta crocuta | reverse complement strand
AAAGCAGTTACCTCTACTTCATTCAAATTAATTTCTGTGGTTTGTACATTGTATGAATGCAGCACAATTTATGTATCCGTTTTCCTATTCATGCACATTTAGGTTAGGACACACACACATCAATGAATATGCTTCTTCAAAATGTTCTTGGGTATTCTTAGCTTTTCTGTTCCACGTAGATTTTAGGATCATGTTTTCAAACTCTATGAAAACTGTTGGGATATTGCCTGGAAGTGCACTGAACTTACAGAACTGATAGAGGAAAAGTGACATCCTAATGATATTGAGGCTTGTGGGCCATGAGCACAGGATATCTCTCCACTGGTTGAGTCTTTGTATATTTTATTCAGTTCAAAAACTGAAAATCTTTTATTTTATATTTTTAAGTTTTTATTTTAATTCCAGTTAACATAGAGTGTTGTACTAGCTTCAGGTGTACAATATAGTGATTCAACACTTCCATACAACACCCAGTGCTCATCATAAGTGCCCTCCTTAATCCCCATCGCTTGTTTAACCCACCCCTCAACCCCCTTCCCCTCTGGTAACTATCAATTTGTTGCCTATAGTTAAGAGTCTGTTTCTTAGTTTGTCTCTCTCTTTCTTTTTTTCCCTTTGTTCACTTGTTTCGTTTCTTAAATTTCACATATGAATGAAATCATATGGCATTTGTCTTTTTCTGACTGATTTCGCTTAGCATTATATCTCTAGTTCCATCCATGTCATTGCAAATGGCAAGAGTTCATTATTTTCCATGGATAAATAATATTCCTGTGTGTGTGTGTGTGTGTGTGTGTGTGTGTGTGTGTGTGTGTGTGTGGTGTTTTTGTGTGAGA
>NW_027527459.1:1756738-1761936 GCF_008692635.1 Crocuta crocuta | reverse complement strand
AATCCTTCTTTAAAAGTTTGGTGGAATTTGCCTATAAAGCCTTCTGGCCCTGGACTTTTGTTTGTTGTGAGTTTTTTGGTTACCGATTCCATTTCTTTGCTAGTTTTCAGTCTGTTCAAATTTTCTATTTATTCCTGATTCAGTTTGGGGAGTTTCTATGTTTCAATGAATTTATCCATTTCGTCTAGGTTGTCCAATTTGTTGGCACACAGTTTTTCATAATATTCTCTTATAATCGTTTGTATTTCTGTGATGTTAGTTATTTCTCCTCTCTCATTTGTAATTTTATTTATTTAAGTTCTTTCTCTTTTTTCTTTGCAAGCCTGGCTATGGATTGATAGTTTTATTAGTTTTTTTTTTTTTTTCAAACAACCAGCTCCTGGTTTCATACATCTGTTCTATTGAGGTTTTTAAGTTTCTGTATCATTTATTTCTGCTCTAATCTTTATTTATTCCCTTCAACTGGTTTTAGGTTTTGTTTATTCTTTTTCTAGCTCCGTTAGGTGTAAGGTTAAGCTATTTATTTGCGATGTTTTCTTGCTTCCTGTGGTAGACCTGTATTCTTGTAAACTTCCCTCTTAGAACTACTTTTGCTACTTCCCAAAGGTTTTGGACTGTTGTGTTTTCATTTTCATTAGTTTCCATGTACTTTCTTATTTCTTCTTTTTATTTCCTGGTTGACCCATTCATTGCTTAGTAGCATGCTATTTAACCTCTATGTATTTGTGGTATTTCCAGATTTTTTCTTGTGGTTGACTTCTAGTTTCATAGCATTGTGGTCAGAAAAGATGCATGATATGACACCAATCTTACTGAATTTGTTGAGGCTGGTTTTATAGGCTAATATGTGATCTATTCTGGAGAGTTTTCCATGTGCACTTGAAAAGAATGTGTAGTCTGTGGTTTGGGGATGGAATGGTCTGACTATATCTCTTAAATACATCTGGTCCAGTGTGTCATTCAAAGCCCTTGTTTACTTGTTGATTTTATGTTTAGATGGTCTGCCTGTTGATGTAGGTGGGGTGTCAAAGTCCCCTACTCTTATTTTGTTATTATTGATTAGTTCCTTTATGTTTTTTATTAACTGTTTTATGTACTTTGGTGCTTTATGTTGGGTGCATATATATGTACAATTGTTATATCTCCTTTTGGTGCTCTCCCCTTTATTTTTATATAGTGTCCTTCTTTGACTCTTGTTGCAGTCTTTGTTTTAAAGTCTATTTGTGGTAATATAAGTAATGCTACTCCAGCTTTCTTTTGAAATCCATTTGCATGATAAATGTTTGTCCATCTCCACACTTTCAGTCTGCAGGTTTCTTTATGTCTGAAATGAGTCTCATAGGCAGTATAGAGATGGGTCTTGTCCTTTTATCCATTCTGTCACTCTGTGAATTTTGATTGGAGGGCTTAGTCCATTTACATTTAAAGTAATTACTGATAGATACATGTTTATACCATTTCATTACTTACTTTGTGATTGTTTCTGAAGGTTTTCTGTGATCCTCTCTTGTCTTTCTCTCATCTTTTGCTTGTTTTCTTCAGTAATATATTTGGATTTCTTTCTCTTTATTCTTTGCATGGTTATTAGTGGTTTTTAAATATTTATTATTTATTATTTATTTTGGGAGAGAGAGAGAAAGTACAAATGGGGAAGGGACAGAGAGGGAGGGAAAGAGAGACTTCCAGGCAGACTCCACACTGCCAGTACAGAGCCTGATGCAGAGCTCAGTCCCATGAATGGTGATATCATGAGCTGAGCCAAAATCAAGAGTCAGATGCTTAACTGACTGAGCCATCCAGGTGCCCCATTGGTTCTTGATGTATGGCTGCCATTAGGTGTTTGTGACTTCTTCTGCATATAGCGGTCTATGTTAAGTTGATGGTCATTTTCATTTGAACCATTCTTTACTCCTCTCCTCCTCAAATTTTCAGTGTATGTTGTCATATTTTACATCCTTTTCTGTTGTGAGTTCCTTGACTGATATTTTTACAGATATACTCATTTTTACCGAGTTTGTGTTGCCTGCCTTTATACTGTCACTTGTGGTCTCTCTTTTCCACTCATAGAGTCCCCTTAAATATTTCTTGCAGGGCTGATTTAGTGTTCATGAACTCCTTTAGTTTTGTTTGTGTAGGAAACCATCTTTCCTTCTATTCTGAATGATAACCTTGCTGCATAGACTATCCGTGGCTGCAGATTTTTCCCATTCAGTACATTGAATATATCATGCCACTACCTTCTGGCTTGCCAAGTTTCTGTCAAGAAATCTCCTGGTAGCCTTATGGGCTTTCCCATGTAAGTTACTGACTTCTTTTGTCTTGCAGCTTTTAATATTTTTTCTTTATCACTATATTTTGCAAATTCAATTAAAATATATCTTGGTGTGGGTCCACTTTTGTTGATTTTGATAGGAGTTCTCTGTGCTTCCTGAGTCTGGATGTCTGGTTCCTTCCCCAGATTAGGGAAGTTTTCAGCTATTATTTCTTCAAATAAATTTTCTACCCACTTTTCTCTCTCTTCTTTTTCTAGGATTCCTATATAATAAGAATCCTGTTATGTTTGATAGCGTCACTGAGGTCCCTAAGTTTATTCTCATTTTATGTAATTCTTTTTTCTCTCTTTTGTTCAGCTTAATTTCTTTCCATTATTCTGTCTTGTAAGTCAGCAATTCATTCCTCTGCTTCCTCCATCCTGCTGTTTATTTCTTCAAGTGTGTTTCTCATTTAGTTTATTGAGCCTTTGTCTTTGCTATGTATTAAGGGTCTCACTCAGGTCTTCCACTTTTTTCTCAAGTCCAGTGAGTGTTCTTATGATCATTCCTTTAAATTTTCTATCAGGCATGTTACTTATATCTGTTTCATTTAGGTATCTGGCCATTGCCTTGTTTTGTTCTTTCATTTGAAATAGATTGCTCTTTCTCCTAATATTGTCTGCCTCTCTGTGTCTGTTTCTGTGTGTTAAGAAAGCCAGCTGTGTCTTCTGCTCTTGAAAGTAGTGACTTTATGAAGAGGTGGTCCTGGAGTTCCCTGCAATGCAGTGTCCCCTGTTTACCGGAACCTGGTACTTCAGGAGAGTATCCTCTGTGTGTTGCTTATGCCCTGCTATTGTGTCTGAGGCACTTTTACTCTCAGTAGAGTCCTCTTCCCTGACTCTCTGCCTGTTGTGGGCATCAGGTCAGCTCCGAGGGGACACATCCATGGGGAAACTTGGGAATGTGCTGACAATGCTAGAAAAATTTGCATTGGGCCACTAGTACTATGCTAGATCCCCTAAAATGCTGCAGTGGCTGGGGGGCTATATGCTAGAGCAGCCAGGGACACAGTGCAGTGGCTGAGCATGGCACAAGGCAGCAGTTGTGCATGCAGCACATGGCTGCAGCATGTGTGGGTGCCTAGGCATGCATGGCTGTGTACTGCACTGCATCTGTGCAGGTGTTCACACAACTTTATTGAAATTTGACCTGAGTCCTGAGCTGAGGCTACAGGTGTTTATGCAATCCCACCTCCCACAAGTGGCTCTGTGTTTATGCTGGGGTGCAGGGGAGGAAAATGGCCCCTGCCAGCCCCCTCATTTTCAAAGAAGTCCCTCAATACTCTCTGAAATCGGTATGAACAGATCTCCCATTTGCCCCTGGCATTGTGTAAACTGCCATTTTTAACTTGCCTCTGTGCACAGGCTGCTATCTTTTTAAGGGTGGTGACCCAGCTATCACTTGCCCTCACAGCTCACCCACTGCTGAGGCAGCTAACTTTTAAAGCTACAGGCTCCCAGGTCCCACTGGTTATACAAACTCACCAAATTCAACCCCTCTGGTTTTCAAAGCCAAACCTTATGGGAATTAGTCTTCCCCAGGTGACCCTTCTGGTGTGAGGGCCCATTTCTGTGCACTTTCTACACACCCAGCTCCGTCCCTCCTGTGGGCAGCATCCCTCTGCCTTTCTGAACTTCCTAACCTTTCAGCTACAGCTTCTTCCATATGTTTAATTGTGGTTTTTATTCTGCCAGACTTCAAATCACTCTGTGGTTCATTGACTTCAATATGGATCATATGTAGTTACAAATATGGTACAGGATGAGCTCAGGGTCCTCCTACTCCACCATCTTTACAAGCTCCTCAAAAAGTTTTTAAAATCTTATATAAAAGAATGTTGAACTTTTTTGACTAGATTTATTATTGTAAGTGAAGTTTTTTAAGTACACGTTCTGATTTGGCTTCGATATATAGACATGACGTTGACCTTTTTTTCTGTTGATTTTTTATCTACCAACCTTGCTAGCCTCTCTTCTAATTTTCATAGTTCATCTATACATTCTATTTTGTCTCTTCCTTTTCAGGCTACACATTTTATACTTTTGGTTACCTTATCATACTAGCCAACATCTCTAGTGCAACATTGAATTAGAAGCAGCAGTTAATTGTAGCACTTCTGACTTTAAGAGGAATATCTATTATTTTATCACTAAGTGTGATAATTACTTTAAGATTTTGGTAAATAACTTTTATCCTATTAAATTCCCTTCTAGTCCTGTTTTCTAAGAGATTCTATCATGAATAGGAACTAAATATTATGTAATGCTCTTTCTGTATTTAATATAATAATATTTCTTGAATCCATTATGAAATGAACTTCAAGTGAAATGGATTAATTTAATGATGAGTTACATGAATACATTTTCAAAAGTTGAACCATCCTAGCATTCATGCCTTCTTGGTTGTAATTTTTGTATTTGTGCGTGCGTGTGTGTGTGTGTGTGTGTGTGCGCATGTGCGCACGCATGTGCATGGTTGCACATGCTGGTTTGATTTACAGATTTTTTATTGGAGTTTGCAGCCATAAGTAAGAATGGCATATAAAAAAGTCCCTTCTTTGCTTACCCCATTTTGGAACTAGATTATACTAGTCACACAAAATCTTTCCGGAAAACCTCTATTTTCCTGCTCTCTGGTATTGCTTAAAGTAGAGATTATCTGTTCCTTGGAAGCTTGGCAAAATACACATACAAAATCATGTAGGTGATTTTCAGTGTCATTAATGTATATTCAGGCTTTCTAAGTCCATTTTGTTTTCTTGAAAAATGCGTACTTCATCTAGGTTTCAAATTTACTGGCATAAAGTTTTTCAAAGCACTCCTGTATATATATTTTAATATTTAATGTTTATATAATTTCTTTTGTTACTTTCCTTGTTCTTTTGCC
>NW_027527459.1:1753362-1756694 GCF_008692635.1 Crocuta crocuta | reverse complement strand
TTGCCAGAGGGTTCTCTTTTTTATTATTCATGTCAAACACACAAATTTCGGTTTTGTTGATCTTCTCTATTGTTTCTTTTTTTCTGGTTTCATTAACTTCTGCTCTTACCTTTACTGTTTCCTTCCTTCTACTTATATGCAGTCCTTTTTCTAACTTTTTGAGTTGAACACTTTGTTCATTAATTTTCAATTGTCCTCTTCTATTAAATGTATGTAAGGCTGTAAATTTCCTTTAAATAACTGTCTAAGCTGCATCCCACAAGTTTTTATAAATAGTACTTTCATTGTTATTGAGATCCTAATTTCCAATATAATTTTTTATGTAATCCATGAATTATTTTAAAGTGTGTTTTTAAAGAACACTTTTCTGTGGAGTTTTTTTTTCCTTTTGTTTATTGATTTCTAACTTCAGTGCCTTTTGCTGAAACATCATGATATGTGTGATGTAAAATCTTTGCCATTTCTTGGGCTTTGCCTTGTGAACTACTATTTGCCAGTTTTGTAGGTATTCTGTATGTGCTTGAAAAGAAAATGCATCATATAACCATAGCTTTGGAGTTCCATATACATCCAGTATATTAAAGTTGCTAATTGTACTATTCAGATTTTCTACATCCTCACTAATTTTTATCTTCTTATTACTGATTGTGAAATTTTTAGTTTGTCTTATCATCATTCTGTCAGCTTTTGCTTTATCTATCTAGAAGCTATATTTTCAGGGAGCCTGGGTGGCTCAGTCAGTTAAGCATCCAACTTCGGCTCAGGTCACGGTCTTGCGGTTCGTGGGTTTGACCCCATGTCAGGCTCTGTGGTGACAGCTCAGAGCCTGGAGCCTGCTTCNATGGTCTGGATTGTTACATCTCCCTGGTTGAATTATTCCTTTTATCATTATATAATGACTCTCTTTATCCATAATAAAGCCTTATACCTTGAAATCTATTTCATCTGATAATGTTATAGCTACACCAAGTTTCTCTGAGGGATGGTACTTTTCTAGAATGCTTTTTTCCTTTTATTACTAAATTTGTATTATTATGTTTCAGCACATCTCTAATTAACAGAAAGAACATACCTAGAATTTCTTTTCCACTCGAATCAAGTCTCTCTCTTTTAAATTTCAAATTCACTTTGTTCTTATTTACTAGGATTCCTGACATTATATTTGTAGCCCAAATTTTTCTTCTGTGCCTCATATTTATAATATTCATTTTTTTCTTTATCTTTTCCCTCTCTTCTTCTTTTTCTTTGATTGAGCTATCTTCATTCTTTTTCCACCTTTTCTGGTTAGGAAGTTGTATATACTGCTTCTGTTCTTTTGGGCATTACAACTAATTTCTTAACATTTTATTAAAATATAACACATATGCAGAAAAGTACAAAAGTCATAAGTGTACAGTCTAGTGAATTATCTAAGTATGAAACACCTGTTAACTACCACCCAAGTCAAAATATAGGATACTATCACTAGAAGCTTCCTTTGTGCCCCTCCCCAATTACTACCTCCTCCTAAACTTCCTCCCCGAGGTAACTATCCTGATTTAATATTCTCCTGCTTTCCAAAAAGTTTATTAATGGAATCTTACAGCATGTATGATTTTGCCTTTCATTTCTTTCACTTAACAATATTTTTAGGGGCTCCTGGGTGGCTCAGTCGGTTGGGCGTCTGACTTCGGCTCAGGTCATGATCTCCCAGCTCGTGGGTTCGAGCCCCGTGTCGGGCTCTGTGCTGACAGCTAGCTCAGAGCCTGGAGCCTGGTTCAGATTCTGAGTCTCCCTGTCTCTCTGACCCTCCGCTGTTCATGCTGTCTCTCTCTGTCTCTCAAAAATAAATAAAAACATTTTAAAAAACCAATATTTTTAGAAGATTCATTTATATTATGGCACACTGCCATAGACAATCCATTTTCACTTCGATAACCCTGTTTTTTTGCTGAGTTACCACAATTATATCTTCTATTCTTAGTGGATACTTAAAGCATTTCCATTTTTTGTCTAGTACATATAATTCTATGAAAACTTTTATACGTTTAAGTGAACATTTGCTTGCTTGCACTTTTGTGGAATAAATACTGAGAAGTGGAATCGCTGAGCCACAGGGTATACATAAATCAAACTTAGCAGATAATGTCAAAGAGTTTTCCAAAGTGGTTGTACCAATTTACACAATCCCATCTAGTGTATGGGACTTTTTGTTACTTCACATTGTCCTCAACACTTATTACTGACAGTCTTTTAGATCTGAACCATTCTTGTGGGTGTGCAGTGGTATTTCATTGTTATTTGATTTTGTATCTCCTTGATAAGTGATGATGTGAAGCATGTTTTCATATGCTTTTGTAGATTTGGATATCCTCTTTTATAAAACACCTCTTTAGTTGTCTTTTTATTATTGATTTGAAGAAGTTCTTTGTATATTCTGGATACAAGCTCTTTTTCAGTTATATGTGCTGTGAATATATTTTACCACTTATACTGTGTTTTCTTTGTCTTTTGATTAGAAGTTTTTAATTTTGATGTGGCCCAATTTAGTTTTTTGCCCTTATAGTTAGTATTTTTGTGTATGGTTTAAGAAATTTGTTTTGCCCTAAAATAATGAAATTGTTTTCTTACTTTGTGTTTAGAAGCTTATCAGTTTGTTTACTACATTTGATCTGGAATTGATTTTGTATATAGGGTGAAGTGTTTTTCTAGTGGGTATTCACTTTCCCAGAACCATTTAATTTAAAACAGTAGTCATTTCACACTTGCCTGCAGTACCACCTTAACCATAAATAAAGTATCCTTATGTGTTTTAGGACTCTATTCATTCTCATTCGTCTATTTGCCATTGTGTCAATACCCATTGTCTAAAGTAACATAGCTTTACAATAAGTCTATTTGCTAGCATACATCTTCTCACCTTATTCTGCTTCTTTCTTTAGTCAATCAATATTTACACATACACACACACACACACACACACTCACACACATGAACTGCCAAGATATTGATTGGGGTTGCATTGAATCTACAAAAACATTTGGGGGAAATTGACATCTTTAATTTTGTTTCTCAGTTAATGAATTTGGTGTAGCTTTCCATTTGTCGAGGAAATTATTCTAATTTTTCCATAAAGCTTTATAATTTTCTGCCTAGATTTTGCAAATGTTTTATTAAATTTATTACCAAGTATATAATGTTGTGATGCTATTATAAATGGCATTTAAATTTTTTCTTATAGTTGTTGATATAAAGATATCATTTTATTAGCATACTATCTAGAGAACTTGGTAAATTCACATATTAATTCTAATAATTTATCTATATAGATTCTTTTTGTAATTTGTATGTAC
>NW_027527459.1:1749956-1753111 GCF_008692635.1 Crocuta crocuta | reverse complement strand
AAGGATCATAGGCATCTTTTCTCAGTCTCAATAATAGAAAAAAATTTCAACATATCACTATTAAATATGATAGGCTTTCTGTAGCTAATCTTTGTCAGATTAAAGTTCCTCTTAGTCTGCTATAAGTCTTTATCATGAATAGATGCTTAGTATTTTACCAAATACTTATATATCTACTTAGATGGTCATATGATTTATTTCTTTTACTTCATATATGTGATGAATTACATTGATTTCAAATGTTAACATAATCATATATTCCTAGAATGAGCACAAATTGGTCATTATATTACTTCATATTATGTAATGCTAGATTTGTTGTGTTAGTATTTGTTTAAGATTTTTCCATTCATATTCATTTGTGAAATTCACCTATATTTTTTCCTATAATATCCTTGTAAGAATTCTATATCAAGGTTATGCTAGCCTCATAACTCCCATAGTGGTGTTTCATCTTTTTCTACTCTTTGGAAAAGGTTATTCAAGACTGGCATTTCTTCTTCCTTAAGGAAGTTTGGTATATTTACAAGTGAAGTCATCTGAGACTGTGATTTTCTTTGTGGGAATATTTTTCATTGTGAATTCAGGTTCTTTGTAGAAGCTATTCAGTTTCTCTGTGTGTGTGTGTGTGTGTGTGTGTGTGTGTGTGTGTGTTATTGTAAGTTCTGTTTACTAGGAATTTGTCCATTTCATTGAAATGTTCAAATGTATGGACAAAAGTTGTTTTTAATATTCTTTTTTAATTTTTTATGTTTGTTCATTCAATAGCAATGTTATCTTTTTCATTCATGATATTGGTTATTCAGGTGTTCTACATTTTCTTCTTGATCAGTCCCCATCAGAAGTTTATCAGGTTTTTCGGGGCTATGAAAATTGTCAAGTATTGGCTTTCTGTTTGTTCCTATTTAATTAATTTCAGCTCTTATAATTTTCATTTTCTGTCTTCCACCTTCCTTGAGTTTACTTTGCTTTTTTTTTTTTAATTTCTTAGAATGGATGTGTGGATCATTGTTTTCTGCTGGTTTTCCTTTCTACCTTATGAGTTTTCCTATATGCAGAGATTGAGTTATACAAATTTTGGTATGTCCATTGTATTTTCATTCATTTCAAGGTATTTTCTACTTTCCATGATGATTTCTCTTTTTTGTTGTTGTTCTGTCCTTTTTTCAGAGGGATATTTTATAATTTCCAAATGTATGTGGATTTTACACTTACCTTTTATCTTTTGATTCTGAGTCTTATTCCACAGTGGGCAGGAAACATACTATAAATAATTTCAGAACTTTGAAATACATTGAGACTTGCTTTATAGCCCAGCATGCGGTCAATATTTGTAAATGTTCCGTGTGCACTTGAAAATTGTGTGCATCTTGTAGTCATTTATTACAGTGCTCTATATGTGTCAGACCAGATTTGTTAATCATGCTTCTCAGATATTTCGTATCCTTTCTGATTTGTTCTCTGCTTGTTCTCTCATCAGTTAATGAGAAAGGGGGGCATTAAAGTCCCTGCCTATGATTATAAATATGGCTTTTTCTCCTTTTTTTGTTCCTTCAATTTTGCTTCCTATATTTGGCTGGATATTTTCTTCAGTATTAGAAATTTCTTAGCCATTATGTAGTCAAATAGTTTTTTTCTGCCCTCATGAGACTGACAAAAGCTCTACCCAGCTTCTGAGTCTTCCAGCCGCTTCTACCAGAATTGACAGAGTCTTCTGGAAGAAAGCATCTGTCAATGTCAGACTCCCCTCCCTGGGTTTTCTTTTTTTTTTCCTGTAATGTAGCCCAGTAATTCTTTTCTCTTTTATGAACTCCAGTAATGTCCAACAGATTTTTAAAAATATTTTGTCTAGATTTTCCAGTTCCCATCAGGAGAGAATATTAAAAATTACCTAGGTCACAGTTACTAGGAACAATTCCACCTTTAAATATTTATATGCGTACTTGACGAAGTATCTTAACTCCTGAATAGTGCAAAGTTTTGGAAATATTTCACTCAGGGCACCCTATTGTACATTATTATTATTAGGTAATATTTTATTTCAGTATTGTTTTCTAACTCCCAAATGTAGTAGTAGTAGTAGTAGTATAGTAGTAGTAGTAGTAGTAGTAGTGGTAGTATAGTTAATGCTTCTTTGCCATCACTCTGGCCTAGTGGATAGAGTTGATTAGTCCCCATCTCACTTAGATTGCATCTCTTCAAGGGTCCTTGCTTTCTGCAGGAGTTTCAGTCCAACGCCTCATCTTAATAGGCCAAAAACCTCATCCCTTTTTCCTCTGTGGAAATAAATACCCAAGCCCCTAGTTGTTACTGGGTATAATAACCACTCAAAGCTGCCGGAAGGTTGACTTCTACACTTACTTCTTTGGCTGTTAGCACCCTCTTTGCTTCTGACATTTGATAAGTTTATTTATTGTGAGCCAAGACATGTAATTTTTTTTTAAATGTTTTATTTATTTCTAGGAGAGAGAGAGGCAGCGTGAGCAGGGGAGGGTCAGAGAGAGAGGGAGTCACAGACTGAAACAGGCTCCAGGCTCTGAGCTGGCAGTCAGCACAGAGCCCGACGCAGGGCTCGAAACCACGAACCGCGAGATCATGACCTAAGCGAAAGTCGGACGCTTAACCGACTAAGCCACCCAGGCGCCCCAAGACATGTAATTTTTAAATTATTACATTATAGTCAACATTTTTAAGGTTTATACTGAGATGATTTAAAGATAGCCTAATCTGCCATTTTGCTGATACTTTTCGTCTAGTCCTGTTTCTTTTCAGGAAATCACCAGAGTGGTATATTTTTCTATGCTTTCTAAAATTTATAGTTGTATAAAGCAATCTATACAAAATACTTGCCTCTTATTGTTTCTGTTAGCTCTGACTTGATTGTCTTTGGCCAATTTAGCTCCCTAATCTTAGAAAGGCCCATCCAGTTCTGCCTTGGGGGAGGCCATTAAGGGGAGCATAATTACAATCTCAGATTCACTACAAGAACTGAAATTATTGATCCAGATTATCAGTTAGAGATTCAGAACCAAAATATAGAGAGCAGGTGCTATTTCAAGATCAACCTACTTGAATTACCATTTATTAAGCAACCCTCCCTTTTTTGTATTTTCTGGATTCTATACTTTTCTTACAATCTGGTGACCCCAGACGCA
>NW_027527459.1:1749660-1749946 GCF_008692635.1 Crocuta crocuta | reverse complement strand
CTCTGAGCTGGCAGTCAGCACAGAGCCCGACGCGGGGCTCGAACCCACGAACCGTGAGATCATGACCTAAGCGAAAGTCGGACGCTTAACCGACTAAGCCA
This sequence comes from Crocuta crocuta, assembly GCF_008692635.1. Taxonomy (NCBI): domain Eukaryota; kingdom Metazoa; phylum Chordata; class Mammalia; order Carnivora; family Hyaenidae; genus Crocuta; species Crocuta crocuta. The sequence goes on along the minus strand of NW_027527459.1, from coordinate 1,749,845 downwards.
CCCAGGCGCCCCCCACCCCCCCACTTCATTTCTTAGTAATATTATACTGCTAGCTACTCTCTTCTTGAAAAAAAAGGTCCTCTTTTGGCTTCAGTTAGACCAAAATCTCCCAGATTTCCCATCACTCACTGCGTCTCCTTCCTGGTCTCCTTTTGATGGTTCCCCTTTTTATAATCTTATCTTTA
>NW_027527459.1:1745555-1749653 GCF_008692635.1 Crocuta crocuta | reverse complement strand
AAATCATGGGCTACCTTAGGGCTCATTTCAGGAGTTGTCTATCCTCCCTCCTTGGGGATATCATCTAGTCCCATGCCTTTAAATACCACCTTTGTGCTAATGATTGCCAGTTTCATATCTCCAGCCCCGGTCTGTCAAATTTACTTGGCTATCTATACATTATCTCAAGGTTAATGTTCAATCTTCTATCCTTATTCTTCCCTTATACTTTCCCATTTCAGAATGACAGCAGTGTTCACCTACTTGTTTAAGCCAAAACTTTCATTTTTTTCCTTTCCTTCAATCCCCATATCTAGCCCTGAGGAACTTCTCTGGATTCTCTCTCCAAAATATGTCTCAAATCTGTCCAATGACCCTGTGAAATGTAAATATTATTGTTTCCATTGTGTAGTAACATAAGCAGAGATTAAGAGAATATGTTAGTAATTCTCCTAAGGGTACTCAGCTTTTATGCAGAGGAATCCTTATCTCATGTCCACTATTTTTTCTATCTTCCTTTGACCCACAGAGAATACTTGTGCATGAATTAGCAAACAAATTGATTTACACAGGAATCTATAGCCATGGATTTATCAGAAGAATATTCTCACTTACCGAAAAATAACTCAGCTATCTGTAGAGTAGAAACCTTTGTTACATAGAAAGAGCCTTCTTACAGGTAATATAGGGTAATACTGATATCCTCACATGTCAATACCTCTTAATACATAAAACCAGTTTCAGAATTTCAGATTATAAAAGATAGACGACTTGGCTTCCAGAGCATTCTCTGTTTCTTTCAAGGATATATGGCCAATTGTACCCCAAACCTGTTGGGTTACTTCTACCACATTCTTTCTATAGGCTTTTATCCCCCATTTCCTCCTCCAGCAAGGATATTCAGTCAAGAAAAAGGTTTGCCAAACTTTTATTTTAGCTTCTCTACTGTCATGACTATTAATATTCAGCATTTCTCAAAAAGATTCAAGGGGACGAAGAGAGAACCTCGGCAGAGCCAGTATACAACTTGATTATATTGGCCAAATTATGAATGACATTTCAAGATAAGACTGTATTTTAATCAACCAGCATTCACTTTAAATGCTTAAAATAAATGCAGATAAATGTTTGTATGTTCAGGGAAACCAGTTGATTATCATCCCTGGCAGCTTTACCTTTTGTACATTATAAATTTTATTAGAAAGCTCTTTCCAATTGTAGAACCTCTCTTCCTGAATGAAGTTAGAGCACTGTTTTACCATGTGTGTGTTTTCCCCAGTGATTGCTTATAGCATCATAAAATCCTTGTAACGTTATTTGTGATCTTAATGAATTTTTAGTGAAACCCACTTGACATTTGTTTGGCATTGACTTCATTTCTAAGCCTTGAATGCCATTATCATTTTATGGACTTTTCAAAATCAATTTGACTTCGGGTTTATTTTATACTTAGAGACTTAACTATCTTTTTTTATAGAGTTCCTTGCACATTCACTCAAATGCTAGAGGTCTTTGTGACATTTTTTACAATTTTTTTAATGTTTATCTTTGAGAGAGAGAGAGACAGTGTATGAGTGGGGGAGGGACAGAGAGAGAAAGAGACACAGAATCTGAAGCAGGCTCCAGGCTCTGAGCTGTCAGCACAGAGCCCAAGACAGGGCTTGATCTCACAAACCATGAGATCATGACCTGAGCAGAAGTGGGACGCTCAACTGACTGAGCCTCCCAGGTGCCCCTGTGGCATCTGGTTTAGATATTTAAAATATAAATGTAGAGTGGGGTTTTTGGTAATTCTAATGTCTTTTGGGAAAAGTAGACTGGTTTTAATACAATATGTAAATGTATCTTCCTTGACTGTCCCGCAGAGCTCTGTACCATGGAGTGTGGTAGCCATGGAGTCTGCTCCAGGGGAATTTGCCAGTGTGAAGAAGGCTGGGTAGGACCCACGTGTGAAGAACGCTCCTGTCATTCTCACTGTGCTGAGCATGGCCAGTGCAAAGATGGAAAATGTGAGTGTAGCCCTGGATGGGAGGGCGACCACTGCACCATTGGTAAGTACCACCGTACTGCGCAAAAGTAAATTGGATTGACTGAAGAAGGAAAAACATTTTAGTGATCAGTCACCAGGCTTTTCGTAGAATTTGAGGTTGGAGGAGAGAAAGGGGCGGAGGGTGAGCCACAAGCTTGAAAGTTGGGTTAACTGGAAGCTTTCCTCTTTTGTTGCTAATTATCTTTAGTTCTTTCTATCTTTAGTGTCATTTCTCATTACTTCTGTATTCCTTATAGTTTTCTGTTTTCGCTTTGAGTTACTCAAATGAAAGATGATACGTTGGAATAAAGTGTCATTAGTTAATAAGAGAAGTGCTTTTGTTGTGAATGTAACATTCACTGCCCATTTTTCCTTTTGAAAAGTATAGGTTGTTGCAGTTGAAAGCACTTAGAGGCAATTTCATTAAATGAGACTGCTTTAACAGGGGCCATTCGATATCATTAGGAGCTGTCTTTAATGTATATGAGGAAGACACTCCTGACCTACCGTCAACAGAACATCTGTGTTGCGCTGTGTATCGGGGGCGTAGAGCCTCCGTGCCGAGGCAGCCACCCTCTCCTGTCCCCTGTCACCAATTGTGCTAATGTTCAGGATGCTGCCTGGGAGAACAGTCNTGCACGTACAGACGGACAGGAACGACTCCCATTGTTCAGCTAAGGAAAGTGGGTCACTGAGCGTTCCGGTGGTGTTGCACAAGCACACAGAAAATCCATGCAGAGCAAAGGCCTGGATACCCAATTCACTGCTTGTGGGCTTTTTCTTTCCCCCACCAGACTATACCACAGCTTTCATTTTTAGGTGAAAGCATCTTGTTATAATGGTTGGAAACTTCAGAGTAACGTATAATATATATGACATTTATAACATATAATCTTAATAAACTGCATTAGTACTCTACTGACGGTACATTTAAATCTTGTTCTGTGACTGTGGAAAATATTGAAGATTCATTAAAAAGGTGGTGAGGGGTGAGATTCCGACACAGCTTAAGTAATTACCTTCCCGCACTACAGTAAGCGTATTGCCTTCACATAAGACGATTTAAATATTGTGATGATTACCGAAGGTGGTTACTCCAGAACTCCCTTCTCCAGATATAACTAATAAGAAGTTCAAGCTCGTGCTTCTTCACAGAAGTTATTCCTGAAATGTAAAAATGCAGCTCTTATACTTTTAATGAAATATGACACTTTTTTTAGGAAACCTCATAGAGTTTGTTGCAGAAAGGCCATTAATATCTTTCCCACAGAAAATATTATTCGCAAACTACACAGGCCCGTGTACCAACTTGTGAGCTGCAAGCATTTCGGTAGTTCACAGTTTGCCGCCCCACTCCCAGGCAACAGATGGCAAACCATTAATACATGTTGTATAGCTGTGGTCTCCCAGAAATTCATTCAGTCGCTCTTTTCCCCCCCCCTTTCAGCTCACTACTTAGATGCTGTCCGAGGTAAGATTTTTCTCACTCGTTTTATAACAGAAAAATACTGCGAACGGAAAATATGCATGTGGTAAAGCAGGGTGGGTGGAGTTTTGTGTCGGTCGGTCGGTCAGTTGGGTTTGCGTGTTTACTTTTGGCAGGCTTCCTGAAGTGTCATATTGTCAGGTTCCTGCTGTAATAGTGGGACTAAAAAGTAATTTGTTTTTCTAATGTCAGAGAGCTGTCTTTTGCCATTCTGTAGAATGGATTGAAAGGCAGTTTTAAGAACTTTTGTTCCTGGGCCTTCTCTGGAGTTTGGTGCGTGTGTGTGTTTGTGCATATGTCCTTGTGTACGATGCAGGTAATTAGTAAATGAACTAGGTTTGGAGAGACAGCTGAACATTTCCTTTGACATAACAATATGACTCTAAGTCCATGTACAGTATCCTTTCAAGGACAGAAGAGCCATCCTGTTATAAGTAACCCATCATGCATCCCCCAAGGATCTGCCTTTGATTGAGACAGTAAGGGGCTTTCTGTCAGATACCCTGATGCCTTTCATTACTTCGGCCTCAGAAGGTTGAATATTTTCCAAATTTCCCCTGATTTCTCTTTGTCCATTGTATATCCATGACAATGGAACTAGATA
>NW_027527459.1:1741011-1744888 GCF_008692635.1 Crocuta crocuta | reverse complement strand
ACTTCTTTAGAAATATATACATATATATATATATACACACACACATATATATATACACACATACTATGTATGTATATAATGAGAGAGAGTCTTTTCATATTTTCTAACAGCCATCTGTCATTTTATTTTAAAGTTTTTTCTTCATCTGGTCTGTTGATAGTTACTTAGAAAACCATTTGGAAGGAACACTGGGTTATGGCTGCAGATTTTTAAAAACTTATTTTGTCTTTATACTTCTGGAATTTTCTCTCAAAGACAGCAAATGAAAAGACTATTGATTGGGCTATCTCCAGTAAAATTCATATCTGGTCTTGTACTGCTACTGCGAAAATGTCCAGCAGCTATGTGCCATTACTGCCGTCTCTGTTCATCTGTCCACTGAGCACTTGACACATATATGGCTGCCCTTTGGAATAGCCTAACTTGGAGCTATTGGTAGAAAGAATAGGGAATCCCTGAGAAATTCGGAGTCCAAATAGAGACCATTGTTAGTGTTTTGTCATTTGAGATCAACAATTTCCTCTATTTATCCAGTGATTCTCTGGAATCCTGAAAGTCTCAATTTGGCATTCCTTAGTTCCATAAATATTTGTTGAGCACTTACTACAGGCTTAGTATTATGCTAGCTTCTGAGGGAGATACCAGATAAGTAAAAAAATTTAATCCTAGCCCTCAGATCAATAACAATCTTAAAGAAAGCAGCTGAATAAATGAAAAGCAACTGCAGCACATTTCTAAGGCATTATATGGGCACATATTTAATGGTGTGGTCTGAACTGTGTAGCAACACACCTAAGTCCTGAAGCAGTGTATCACAAGGGGAAAATCCATACAGACCGGAAATAGGAGAAATTTTTTCATAGAAACTGCTGTCTTTCCCTAGTTTATTGGCCATAACTAGGTACAGTATCATCCATCTGGTTTTGATTGAGCTGAGAAGATACGTTTTTTGAAAAGAAAACAAAAAACATTTTTTGTCCCCATCATAGTTTTCATCCCATGTAAACCAGAGGGTGGGAATTGGGGTTAGCATTAACAAGGCTTAATTGGCTCTCTGAGGAAAAGCACAGCCAAGTAAGGGATAACAAGTTCCCTGGGAAGGTTTATAAGCAAGCAAGTTCCTCTTCCATTTATTCAATACCTCATCTGAATGGAGCCCAGATGATTAGATGCTTTCCGATAGTAGATACATCATTGTTGGCCATTCCCATGCCAGTGCCTCCATGAGTGTTATTCTCTGCTGTCTTTCCAGATGGCTGCCCTGGGCTCTGCTTTGGAAATGGACGATGTACCCTGGATCAAAATGGCTGGCACTGTGTGTGTCAGGTGGGTTGGAGTGGCACAGGCTGCAATGTTGTCATGGAAATGCTTTGTGGAGATAACTTGGACAATGATGGAGGTGAGTTCTTTATAAAATGTAAATATTAGAAAGGATGTGATGACCAATCTGGCTAAGAGTGAAAATTGGGAATCCTTCATATAAACAATATTGATTATAGATGGTCATACTATTTTTTAATCTCAGTGTATTGAATATTTACTATGATCAAGCACCATTGCAAACTCTGCTTGTGTCAAATCTTACTTAATTCTCACAGCAATGCTATGAGGTATAGGCACTACTTTCCCTACTTATAGATGGGAAAACTAATGCTTGGAGTGGAAGAGTATGTGACTTTTCCAAGGTCACACAGCTAGAAAGTCACAGAACCCAGGTTCCAGTTCAATTCTCTGTGACTTCAGAGTCTGTTTTCTTAACTACAGTAGCCACACTGCCTCCCATATCTGTGCCGTCTGTTATACCAAATGAAATCCTTGTACCCATGTTCATGCTGTCAGACGCTAATGTAGCTTGCACTGTACACACTGTGAAATCGTTTTCTTTGTTCTTAGTCATTTAGAGCAACCTCTTTTGTCTCTACCTCTTAGTAACGCTTTGTATCTTTCAAAGGACACAGCATCCAAGACAATGCACAGTAGAATTTTTATATTTAATTCAAGAGCTACACATGATGTTTTCAAAAGCCATATTGGCTCCAAGGCCTCAGGGTAACCACTCCTTCTTTAGTCAAGCAAACAAAAGCATTCAATACAGTGTTCAGTCAGACCTCAAAACAGCCCAAATCACCTCTGAATGAAGCTAAAACAACAAATGCTCATTTTTCTCTTTCTGTCTACTCAAGGAACATAAAGTTAATACAAAAGTTTTATTTCTAGTTTCTGCATATTAGCTTAAAATGAAGTCGATCATTAAATTTGACTCCTCAGGTTTCTGTATTTGCTCAGACAATTATAAACCTTGTCATCTGAACCCAAACATGAGGCTTAAGTCAGTAAGCTAGCAATCATAGTTTACGTACACACTGGGTGTAAGAGCTTCCCCCTTGACTAGTTCTGGCTAGCAATTTACCTCAAAAACTTATAACACCTTATGAATTTTAAGTGGAAGCAACTTTGTGATTAAGAACACAGGGCTTTGAAGTTAGACTTCCCGGCTGCTCCGTACTTACTAGCTGTATGATTTCGGAAGTTTCTTGAGATCTCTGAGTTTTAATTTCTTTATCTCTAAAATGGGGCTGACGATAATGTTAACTCTCTGATAGGGTTATTAGAAGTATTAAATGGACAGTTCACATGGACTCCTTAAAAGATGATAGCCTATGCCACACTTCCCTCACATGCACACACACGTGTACACATGTGTTAAACTTAGGGTAGCAGCCCATTTTCTGAAGAGACTGTTTACTACCTATCTAAATTGAGAATTTTATTTGGGAAGCCAGAGTGAGATTTTCAATTAAATAGTGCACTGATCAACTATTTACTGGACTTTTATGGCCCTCCAAGATTCATCTTCACCTTCCTTTACTTCATTTTCATTATATGCCCCTTTATCTGGTGTGCTTTCTCCTTGACACTTGTCATTCTCCATGATTTAAATCCCAACTCAAGCGATATCTCCCATGGAACCTCTGACACCCCCACCCCAGTATCCCATGGTATTTATCAGATGCACCATACCATCAAGCATGTAACTATATTGTCTGTATGGTTTTCTTGTTACTTGTGAAACTTGACCCAGAATCTGTAGTTATATGCCCAATATAATCACTAATAATATCAACTTACCTGTATTTAGGATTTCCTATGTGCAAGGCACAGTGTTGCGTCCTTGATGTGAATTGTATCATTTAATCCCCGTGAGGCAGGAACTACTATTACTATACTGCTTTACATATTAGGAAACTGAGGCACAGAGAAGTTAAATAAGTTGCTCAAGATGATACAACAAGGAAATGATAGAGCCAGGGTCTATCTGACTTTGGTGGTCATTCCAAAAAGGATTTGAGGTCGTAATAGAGATTTCTCAGTTGATATATTGACTGAAAGGTTTATGCTCAGAAAATACTTTAACGACCTATATGATTATAATCTCTAACTCTGGGTTGAGCCAAAATAAGTTTCCTGCCTTAATAAAGTACAGTTTGATAAAAAATAATTGAATATTTAATTGTCAAGCATTTTGAGGGCCTCAAGGTCACCTTGAGACAGCCAAAAATGTTTAATGAATGTATCAATTAAATATTAATGAATTAATGGACCATCAATTCTTAATACCTGTGGTATATATAGATGCAAAAAGTATAGAAGATTTTGCTAAATATGTACTGACCTCTGAACATTACTTTTAAAACTATGTATCTAATGTGGGAATCAAAAATCAACAACCCTGATATGAGTTCAGTGTATTTTTATGATTGTTTCTTTAGGGAGTAGCAGGGAAAGGCTCCTCGAGAGTTCCAATTATCTTTTTTTTTCCTTTAGTAGGATTGAGGTGATATTGATGATAAATATAGATTTGGTTCTACCTTTAAAT
>NW_027527459.1:1739139-1740871 GCF_008692635.1 Crocuta crocuta | reverse complement strand
AGCCCCATCACAAAGATTTTGCACAATAATTTCAATCTTATGCTGTTAAAATATTATCCATAAGAACACATTAAATGTCCTTCATTTGGTGATTTCAGCTTTCCAGCTATCCAGAATGACTGGATTCATTTAGCTGAATATGACTAATGATTAATATTTGCATACTTGTTTGTGTGTGTGTGTATGTGTGTGTGCGCTTCAATTAATTCAGAAAGCGCCAAATGAACCTTTCGGAGAAAAAACTGGTCCTCGTTTTTAAAATGTAATTCTTAAGAAATATACCCAATCAANGCACTGGCTTCAAGTAGCTGCTACCTGATTGCTCCATATTATCACTGATACTTAAAGAATAGCAGGATTTTTTTGCATTCTAATCAGCTTTGAATACTCATTAGTATTGCTGCTATTTCCTGCAGCTTTGACTTTAGTCACAGTCTGATTCAATGCATTGTGACTCTTAGTAACTAATTGGGCTGCATTGAATATGTGGGTGACACAGCTGGTCTAGGAGCTACCTAAGAGCTCCTTGCACAGTTAGAACAGAACAGAGAACAAATCACCTTTGGATTTTTTCTTAACATGCAAAACAAGGAAAGCTATCTTGTGCATTGTATATATAAGAACTAATTACCATAGAAATTACAGACCAATCAAATGTCTTCCTCGTTTATCCTTTTAGTCAAAAAGCACCTACCATGTGCACAACCCTGTGCTTGGAGGAGACGGAATACTGATGTGAATGGTGACCACATTTTCCTGTGTTAATCATGTGTCCTGATTTGGAGTTTGAAAAATGTGATCACCATGCATTACATGCACATATCAATTCACATGAGAAAAAAAGTTTAGACATTGTGCTAACAGAATTAGAATAGCTAAAACAAAGAGAAAAAGCTAGAACTATCAGACATTAAAGAATATTTTAAAGCTATGATCATTAAAACAAAGCGGTACTGGGACGCTGGGTGGCTCAGTCAGTTAAGCATCCAACTTCGGCTCAGGTCATGATCTCACGGCTCGTGATTTCAAGCCCCTCTTCAGGCTCTGTGCTGACAGCTAGCTCAGAGCCTGGAGCCTCTTATGGATTCTGTGTCTCCCTCTCTCTCTTCCCCTCTCCTGCTTGTGCTCTGTCTCTCAAAAATAAATAATAAAATATTTCTTAAAAAGTTGTACAGAGGGAAGAGTAGGCAGATCAGTACAACTGAATAAAAGCTCTGTAATACACCCCAGGACAAAGAAACATTTAGTAGATTATAAAACTAGCATCAAAAATCAGTAGGGAAAGGAAGCATTATAAAGTAATGCTCAGATAACTACTAAGGAAAAAAGAAACCTTAGATTTTCAATTTATAGCATATTCCAAAAGCAGACGAGAAATCAAAACACTCTAGCTGATTAATGAATTAAAGGTGAAAACAAACAAACAAAAAAAACCTCAAACAAAATTAGAAAAAAATATAGGTGACCAGTCTCAAGACAGGAAAGGACTTATTAAACATAAAATCAAGGAAAGAAACCACACAATAGGAAAAAGTGATAAATAGAGCCTCATGAAAATGTCAAACTCTAGCTAGGTTTATAGACCATCCAACATCTAACCATTTGGCAATCTCAAAGTCTGCAATGTCTGATACGGTAGCTACTAGTCACATGTGACTATTTCAGTTTAACTTAAATAACATTAAAAATTCCATTTCTCGGGGCACCTGGGTGGCTCAATCAGTTAAGCATC
>NW_027527459.1:1737884-1739049 GCF_008692635.1 Crocuta crocuta | reverse complement strand
CGTGTCGGGCTCTGTGCTGACAGCTAGCTCAGAGCCTGGATCCTGATTCAGAAGGCTTCTTCTTCTCTCTCTGACCCTCCCCTGTTCACGCTGTCTCTCTCTCTCTCTCAGAAATAAATAAAACACTAAAAACATATAAAAAAAAAGAGATAAAACATTTTAAAAATTCCATTTCTCAGCTGTACTGGGCACATCTCGAGGGCTCAGTAGTCACATGACACTAGTGACTATTAGCACAGATCTAGAGCATTCCCATCATCGGAAAAAAATGTTATTGGATAATGCTGATCTAAATGTTTGACTCAAATGTTTACCTTTCAGCCAGACATTTCATACTGAGAACCCAGTTTTCCATTCATTCGTTACTACTTTGTGCCAAGTATTGTGCTTGGCATTAGCGAGAAAATGACAGGTGTCTCCCCTCATGGAGCTTATGGTCTAGGGAGAGAGATAGATGTTAAATAAGAAATGACACAAATAACTACATATTGGCAACTGTCAAAGGTGCTATAAAATTTTTAGTGTGCTATAGACATGTATAGGGAGCTAACCAAGTATACATAATAAGGGTTGCCCCACATGAGTCAGGAGAAGAATGCTCCAGGCCAGGGAAACAGCATGTACAAATGCCCTGTGGTAGAAATGTACTAGGCTCTTCTAGGAAGTGAAAGGCAAGTCATTGTGGCCAGAATACAAGCCAAGGAGAGACTGGCAGGAGATAAGAATATAAAGCTAGGCATTAGCCAGATCATAGAGAACCATGTGAATTTCATACAATCTTCAGTTATCAAGCAAAGATTGTATTTTATTCACTCTCGTAGAGGAAGGAAAGTGGTTTCTGATACTGTGGAAAGACTGTCAAGGAGGTTGAAAAGATGAAGAATAAGAGTGTTTAATCAGAATGGCTCTTTTCCCTCTGATCTTTTTTTAAAATTTTTTTAATGTTTATTTATTTTTGAGAGACAGAGAAAGACAGCATGAGTTGGGATGAGGGAGGGGCAGAGAGCGAGAGAGACACAGAATCCAAAGCAGGCTCCAGGCTCTGAGCTGGCTGTCAGCACAGAGCCCTATGCGGGGCTCAAACTCATGAACTGTGAGATCATGACCTAAGCTGAAAGTCGGATGCCCAACCGACTAAGCCACCCAGGCGCCCCCCCTCCCCTCC
>NW_027527459.1:1725795-1737469 GCF_008692635.1 Crocuta crocuta | reverse complement strand
ACCTGATCTTTTAAATATTTGTCACATGTTTTCCAAGCTTCTCTTATACAAACTCTCCCACTGGTCTATATTCATATTCATTGGTAAAAATCAATAAGTTAATTGCCTAAAAGAGGATGATCTTCCAGGAATCATTCTTCATAACGAGTCACCATTCATTAAGAACAATAGCTATTTGCAAGCCTGTTTTATGATATAGTGTTTCTAGATCTAGAAATCAGCACCATGGGTGAATTATGAACACATAAGCTCATGGATCAATAAGCCTCATGTTTTGAATGTCACCAGCATGCTGCAGTGTTTAATAAATAGGAAAATGAAATAGAAGGAGCAATGACTTGGTAATATTTGCTCTGTTTAAGGGTCAGACACCTTTTCCACGTTTACTTTTAAGATTTGGCTGGGACAGAAGACCTAGATCAGAAAGCATATTCCTAATTATTCTCTTCTGATCATACCCCCCTCATTTCCCAACAACCCATTTATTAAAGGATCATCACTTAGTTAGGAGTGCTTAAACTGCCCGGTGATTCCAGATACAAACTCTTCCAGATACAAGATTGGAAAATCTCAACTCTGTAACTCACCTGAGTACTCTGTGACCACGTCTGTCACATTATCTATCAACTAAGGCTAGTAGGACTTGACATCTACCTGCTTTGCAGTCGTGACAATGAGTAAGGTGATGTTTGAAATTCATGAATTTAAAGTACATAATAAAAGTGTGGTTGTGTTTTTTGATGCATTAGTTGAATGTTTGTTAATCTTTAGGTAGATACACAAATGTCATAGAAATAGGACTTTCGGGATATCCATGTATTCATTCAACACATATTTACTGAATGCTTACTTTGAACACCATTCACTGTTCTAGTGAAGAAATAGCAATGAATAAAAAAGACTAAATCCTCACTTCCATGGAGCTTACATTCTAGTGGTGCAAGCAAACAATAAACCAAAACTGTAAGAGAAATAGTATGCTAGAAGATGTTAAGTGTGATGGAGACATCTTTTTAAAAGCAGGGAAAAGGATAGGATGTGGGACAGGGTGGGATTTTCAATAAGGTGATCAGAGAAAGCTTCCCTGAAAAGGTGGCATTTAGACCTCAAAGAAGTGAGGGGTGAGCCATGTTGATACTGGAGTAACGAACATTCCAGGCAAAGGAATAATGGGGAAGGGGACTATGGGATGATAGGAGGTAAGGTCAGAGTGGTAAGAGAGAGAACTGTGAAGAGCCAGACTATGAAGAAGTTAAGTCACTGTCAGGACCTGGGCTTCTACTCTGAGTGATGTGAGAAGCCCCATTGATGGCTGGTGGGGACCGGAGGACACAGACATTAGTGGCATATAAACAATTTACTTTCCTGACCCAGAAAAAGTCAATTGTATGAGGTGATAGCAATAACAGTGATTGGAGCAGGTCAAATCCTGAGTGCACTTGAGCCTCTCCCATTTCCTACTTCCTAATACAGTAGAATTCCTGAGCGGGGGGAGTCAGCCTGAAGTAGTAAAAGATCAAATGAATTACAGACTATTTCCAAAGGAAATACAGCCCTATTACCTTCCACGCGTGTAGCAGCAACAACTAAGCTAATGGCAGTGCCTGGTAGGGGGCCTGCTTGAGTAGAAATTTATCAATGATTTATAATTAGTCCATTTTTACGGGTTTCTAAAATGCCTGATAAGATTTTGTTTAACTGAGTCATGGGAGTGATCAGCCCTTCAATTTCTTTTTCACTATTAATTTGCTTGACAGACCCTCTGCTCTATAGATGCTGAAAAGGTTAAGCTTCAATCCAGCCCCTGTCCAAATGATAAAAAATTGTGAATTTGTGAAATTCAATGAATAAAGACTTACTGTAGCATTAGCGTCTATTTAGAGCCACACAGGGTCCTACCCATCTGACAACCTAACCAAGCAGAGTGCACAAAATGAACACATTCCAGTGAACTGAATATGCGACACAGAAGTTAATTGCCCTCTGGCCAGTGATAAGGCACCTTCAGTAGAAGTGGGTCTGAACATTTTTAGCTGCCACTGTGTACCATTGGCATCTGCCCTCAGGACTCTATCCCTAGACTCTTTGCGGTCTGTGCAGTGCAGAACTTGGTTAATGGCAAGAGCTAACAGTAATCAAGAGTGCCAGCTACGTACCAAACACTGGGCTAAATTCTTTATGATTGTTATCGCATGCGATCGTTACAACAGCCCCATGGGGTGAGCATTTTTATAATCCCCATCTTGTACGTAGAGAAGTTAAGAATCCAAGAGATGAACTGATTTGTCCAGGATCATTTGGATTATAAGTGGCGAAGTAAGATTAGAATCACAGTCTGGGCCTTTGACCTTAACCACTTCATGTGTTCTAAATACCTACATTAGTCAGGTACTTGGAAGTCTTACAGCCTCTGTCAGTACTAGTAACACTGCTTAGATGATGATGCTGAAAATGTGATCTGTAGTCAGAACACTGGGTGTTGAGATGACCCCCTATTTCCTCCAACTGTGCAACCACATTTACCCTCCCCTCCTTAAATGTAAATGCAGATGAGAATGTCTACCAGACAGGGTTGTTGTAGGGATTAGTTGAAATAATCTATGTGGAAGTACCATACCTAGTATACCTAGTGCCATACCTAGTATAGTAACTAGTTATACATGCTTCCAGACCCTTCTGGATACCCTGTCATGACCTAGCTGTCCATTTTTATCAATGTGATAATATGGATGTTGCCCCTAAAAGGATATATAGTTACAAATTCATTTTAAGGATTAGAAAAGTATAGGTGTTCCCTATATCATTCATATCCCCTGTCCTGTCCAATCCTTCTTTCATCCAAGGGCATACATCTGGTAAGTAAAAGCTTTATAGTAAATTACTAGAACATACACAAAAGAAACCAGTGTCTTGATCTTTATCAGCCCCAATTGGACCTCCTGGCATATTCCCTCACTGTTTGGCAAAGCAAAGATCAATGAATGAATGCCATGTTTAGTCATTCAAGACAATTTAACCTCCTTCTTTTTTACCGGCTTTTGGGTTTTTTATTCCTTTAAAATGAAGAGGCCCTAAAAGTAAAAGCAGTTAATATTTGATATGTTCCTATCCGATACCCTCAGCCTGGCTGTCAGGAGGGTGCCACAACTTCCAATTCAGAACAATAAGAGAACCAGTAATAGTCAAAAAAAGAAAGAAAGAAAGAAAGAAAGAAGAAAAGAAACCCACACATGCAGTGTGACTGTATTTGCACTTCTTTGTAACAGTCTAGACATTCTGTATGGAGTGTTATCCAAATGTGATAATTGGTAAGTAGATCTTTGCCCATGTATTGGGCTTACCTATGAATTATAATTCGGGGGATGCATACTGTCATCGGTCTGCTTGCCTGCAGCCTTTCTAGATTCAACAGAAGTCTCACTGTTCTCCGAGAAAACAGAGGTCTTAGAGGATCAGCCCTATATAATAGGCAATTATTAAATACGAAGCATTAGCTTGGGATTTATAGCACATAACTAGATGAGAGCTCTGTGTTTAGTTTTAGAATTCATTTTTGAAGATTATGTGGGCATTTCTGTTTATTTAAGATCTATTTCTTTTCAAAATAAGTTTGGATCATGTGGCTCACGGGTTGAAACCTGTGAGTGCCCGATCTGATTATTACTAGTACATTTGTTACCGACTGAAAGATAAAGGTGACTGCTCATTTGAAAAGCAGTTTTTCATTGCTGTGTATATTATGCACCAATTCCAGACATCAGAGAACACCTTTAATCGGCCTGATGTTTTTGCCAGCTTTTCAGTGTGTCCAGATGTTTAATTAGCAGAGTAAAGAGATAATGTGCTAATAGGAGACTGACAACAACCTATTGGAGAGGGAGGCGGCGGTAGCTTCTGGAATCTCTGGAAAATCTGCTACTATGATTTGCTGAATGAGGGGAGAAGGGAAAGCAGAAGGGGACTTCTTACTGGAACAAATCCACACTTAAAAGTTAGTCATCAGTGAAAAAGAAATATGTCTACAGAGAAGTAGAAACCGGGGCAGAAATGCACTGAGCAAACAGGGAAGGCAAGAAAGCAGCAACCCGCATTTTAAATCAAAGTAGTGTGTGTGGTACAGGGAATTGAAAGGACCTCATGTAGGGGGAAATATTTCCTGGGGTGCCCCAGGGCTACCGTTCCAAACGTCTACGCTCTTGGTGTTCCTGGCTTTCACTGCCGCCAGCTGTGGTCCACCCCCGTCCAGCTCTACAGGGGCAGCCACGTCAGGGAGACAACAAGCCAAAGAGCTGCATGAAACCGGCGCCGGTAACTTTCATCATCAGCCTTAAGGAGCCGGTGATCCATCTGAACCTCCCTGTTCCACTGCCAGCCAGGAAGATTAGCATCTTTATATTTACCCTTGTTAAACGTCTAAATTAGAGCCACTTGTCTGCTTTAAAGACCTNTTTTTTTTTTTTTTTTTTTTTTTTTTTTTGCTTCCTGGGGGTGGAATGAAGTATCCATATGCTCAGTTAATCACTTCAGCCCCTTCTCTTTGCACGTAGTCTCTTGTAATACTGCACTTTTAACTCATGTAAGAGTCAGCTGTTTATACACCTGTTTCTCCTACTAAGCTCTGAGCTCCTGAAACCAGGAAAAGAGTCTTTTTCTCTCTTTACTTCCCCGATCACCTGACACAGTGTCTTTGCACCTATTAGATTCCCAGATGGTCTCCCCTTCTCTTGTAACCCTCTGCCCCTGATAAATTCCTCTACCAAAGAATGAAGCCTTTATGTGATTTTTTTATTGGTACAGCCATGGCTTCGAGAGTCTTGAGTAAATAGCGAAGGCCTACGAAATGAAAGAGAGCAACTGGTCACATTCATATACCTGAGATTTATTAGTACTTGCATCAACTGTGGTTAGGAACAAGCAAGCTCTACTTCTACAAATTCCAATAAAAATGGTTCTGAAACAGTAGTGTGCCACAGATTCACCCAGGTTAAGTATGCATAATCCTGGGCGTGGAGAAATTCTGATTTAATAGGTGGGGCTCAAGAATGTGCATATTTAATAAGCTCCCCCAAATAATTGACTGCACATTTGAAAATCACTGCCCTGCTCCAGACACAAATTGTTACCATGTGAACACCCACTTCGATTTTGAGAATTACCACTAGACAAGAATATTAGGGAATGTTTTTAAAAACACAAACAAATTCAGGTTGGTGAACATTCGTTAACTGTGTGCTCATAAATGCACGTGGTGTGAGAAATTCAAAAGAACTCTGAGAATAGTTGGCTATCCTGGAGGAATGGTCTTGCTGAGGAAGAAGGAAACTTCTAAAGAGAGTGATACCTAATAGAAGACTCAACCCAAATGTACACAATATGGCACAGCCCATAAACGCTGGAGAATTCAGGGAAGAAAGATTTATGAGCAAAACAGTGTGTGCCATCTAAACTCAGAGTAATTTTTCATGAGAAACATGCAAATTTAATGAATCCTAAACTCAAAACATAGACAGTTACCTTTGTCTGTATTCTACATTTTTCTCCATTTGTGCATATTTTAAACAATGCTGTTTCTCTTGAAGCTAAATTTCAAAAAAAAAATTTTTTTCAGATGGTTTGACCGACTGTGTGGACCCTGATTGTTGTCAGCAAAGCAACTGTTATGTAAGTCCCCTCTGTCAGGGCTCACCAGATCCACTTGACCTCATTCAGCAAAGCCAACCTCTCTTCTCTCAGCACACTTCGAGACTCTTCTATGATCGAATCAAATTCCTCATTGGCAAGGACAGTACTCATGTGATTCCTCCAGAGATCTCATTTGACAGCAGGTATGTATGTATTTATTTTGTTTCTTAATAAACAGTGGTTATGGCTTTCCTTAACTGTGAAAGGAAGATATCTTCTAAAGATCAGGCTACTTTCCATTCCACACAGTACATATCGATTCCTTTTTTAAGCATCTCTGGAATGCCAAGACCTTTCTGATTGGTTAAGAGAGAGAGTCATTTCTTGAGATTTTGTATCATAAAACATACACATAAATGTGTGTGTGTGTATGTGTGTGTGTGTGTATACAGTTGACCCTTGAACAACACAGGTTTGAATTGCATGGATCCACTTATATTTGGGTTTTTTCACAGTATAGCACTGCAAATGTATTTTCCTTATGATTTTCATGATACCATTTTTTTCTCTAGCTTACTTTATTATAAGAATACAGCATACAATACATATAACATACAAAATATGCATTAATCAGTTGTTTATGTTCTAAGTAAGGCTTCTGGTCAACAGTAAGCTATTAGTGGTCACATTTTTGAGGAGTCAAGTTATATGTGGATATGCAGCCTCATGGGGGAACCCTAACCCCTCTGTTGTTCAAGGGTCAACTGTGTACACACACACACACACACATGCACATGTGTACAATGTGCATTATTTGTAGTAAAGCACAGATGAGGCTTTTAGTGACAAAAACAGGATGGAAGTACAATTTGGAGATTTATTGTTTAGCTTCTGGATTTATCCCTTGAAAACTCCTGAATTTCAAAAGCCAAATGTTAATTTTATTCCATGATGTAAAACATTTCTGTATGAAAGAGTTGGCTGGATTTGACACCCTAATGTGAAATGCAAGACTTGTGAAAATCTGTCTTATAGGAAAGCTCAAATGCATGAATTGTCACTAAAGACCTGAGACCAAAGCCCCACCCAGTAGGTAAAGAATTTTTTCAAAGTTAACTTACTTCTCTGAAGTATAATCACATGAATTTGCTCATTGCTATTCTCTGCTTCCTCTTCAGCAATGATATATTTTACTAATTAGCACTAGACATAAGTAAGTCACTGAAGTCAACATTCCTGGTCTCTTAAAAATGTTCTCCTTTGTTCATTTCACCAGTAGATATTTCACTACCTTCTAGATTGTTACAAATGGGAATTCAGAAAACATGCAAAGTATTTGTCCAGCAGCCCCTGCCCACATCCCACCCACTTAGCTGCATCCCAGTGAGAGTTATCAGTCCTCAAAAGAAAACTCAGGAAAGAGTTTATATTTAATACGAATAACAAGCTAAGAAAATTACCACTCAATCTTGAGCTGTATAAAGTAGAAAACGAAAAAAACCCAGATGTGCATGGAAATTTAAAACATTCAGCATCCTTTCCACAAATTGTGTGTAAGAACTGATAATGAAACTTAAAACATTCTCATTGTTTTTATTTTTGTGCAGGGGTAACCGTTTAGGTGTCTGACAGAACCCCAGACCTGTTCTGCCAGGGGATCAAGTTTGTCTTCTCCCAAAAGACTTAGTCTAAAACACCCATTCTGAAGTGTTTCTCCCAGCTCAGTAACAACTCCGGGGGAACTTTCTGAGGGACTGCGGTCAAAGTCATTATTTAGATAGTGCAGGTTTATCTGTTGTGCATCAGAGAAACGAAAGGAACAAAACACAGCCATTCCCCGCCTCCCCCATTCTCCTATTGAAGGCAGAGGCGAGTCGTCAGCCCTTCAAGCTTTCTCCATGCTTAGGGAAAAGTGAGTCCCAACAAAACAAAACAAAACAAAAAAGTCAAAGAAATAGCAACCTCCATGACATGGAGGTATGTTGAATGACTCAATGAACTCAAGTAAAGGGAGAAGGTTGGGACTTGAGAGAGGCAGGAGATGAGTGGTCGTGACCCAGAGCAGAATGTTGGCATGATGAACTTTTGAAAGAGAAGAGAGACTTCCATCCATGTGGTGCGGCTTCAGGCTCTGGTCGCTTGTCAGCGCTGGCAGAGTGAACAGACCTGTTGCTTGTGGTAGCTAACACCCCTTTCCTTCTCCTGGTTTGACTGAATTGTCTTCATCCCTTTGTAAAATGCTCCAAGTTATCATTTGGTGCTGCAAGTCACATTTGAATTCAGAACAACGGGTCCCCTTCATCCAGCGGTCTCAGCTATTACAGACCTACCTAATCTGTCAGAAGAGGTGTAGGTGTTTTCCAAGGGATACAGGTGGGAGCAAGCAGTCTAACTCTGCTGCCTCTAAGACATCAGCTCATGCAGCATCACTCTGGGTAACACAAATCTGACTCTGATCACATATATAAATAATAATAGTTACAAGGTCTTACATCTAAACAGTACCTTTTCCATTTGCAAAGCCCTCAGGCATGCATTATGTCATTTTGCTCGCATAGTATCCCTGTGAACTAGAGGTCTTTGTGTTAGTGCATTTTATGCATGAGGAAACAGGTTCAGAGAGATTCAGTAACTTGCCCAACATCACACAGCCACCAATTTGTATTGTAGCAGCTTTTGTAACCTTTCTGTTATGCCACAGCTACCCCATTTCAACCTGTCCTTAAATAAACCTGGTGATTTAATTTATACTGGATAAGTTGTGTATGGGTCACCACAAGAAAAAAAAACAAGTGATGTTAAAAATCCAGTTCTTTCCAACACATTTCTTTTTTTTTTTCTTTTTACAAATAGTTTATTGTCAAATTATTTTCCACATAACACTCAGTGCTCATCCCCAAAGTGCCCTCCTCCATGCCCATCCCCCCTCCCCCCCACATCCCTATCTAATACATTTCAATGACATTATTTACAAACTTCCTGTTGGTAGAAGAACACAGTTGAAGGACTGCTAAGATGGGCCTTTCCTATATGCAAATTATTATTCAGCAATTATTATGTGTCAGACCTCATACTAAGCTTTTACATGTGTTATCTCATTTAATCCTTACCCAAACTCCATGTGGTGGACACTATTATTATGCCTACTTTCCCAGTGAGGAAACAAGAACTGAGGTGTTAAGTAAGTCACTTGCCCAAGTTCACAACCATTGAGTGTCAGGGCCAGGATTTGAACCCAAATAGACTGGTACCGAGAGCCTGACCTCTAAACCACTATGCCGAGCCACTTTGGCTCTTTGGAAGGCTGGGCTGGCTAACCCTAAAAAGACTTATGGCCCTTCTGCATCCCCGACTGTGGAGTTGCACGCTTCAGACAGATCTAGAATGTTTATGTGCCATAATCAGGCGAACCACTCTGCTTTTTTTTGCTTCTGCCACACAATTGAGAGATAGCTGGATAAGCCAATGAAGAAAGAATTATCAAGGGGCTCGTTTGCCTCCTAGCAAAATGTGACCCCACAGATGACTCGCTGCTGAATATTGTCGCCAACAGGAGCCTTTGGAGCTCGAGACGGACGCACAGGTGACTAATTGTTGCAAGGACACATAAAGGTTAAACATCTGTTCATCCTTGTGCATCCAAGTGAGACTAGCTTTTTTTGCTTCAAGTTTGCTCCATTGGCACATGAGAGCACACAAAATGTGTACCTCCTGTGTCCCGTGATGGCATATGTCACTGTGAACATGTAACCTGCCCACGGTCACATCTCTGGCAAGCCCAGCTCGGTTACCATTTTTTCCCCTCAATACATTTTACCCTGTAACCTGAGTTTCATCTTTTCGATCTACTCCAAACATGACTACAAAGTAAGCCACATATTATACGTGCTCTGTATGACTTATTACTTTTTAATAATGTAAATAGGTGAACAGAAGCATTATTGATCTTCAGTGTCTAAGCATTTAATCACTATTAATAATGTAAAAGGTTTTTATAAATATGTAAAAACAAGAGTACATTAAACTAAACGACAGCAGTAATTTGCAAAGCCAGACATTTCACTCGCCATCACTAATGGAGAAGTGCATTTAAAAAACAAAATCCTACCAGGGTTAGTGCAACCGCTGACAGCAAGGTCTGGCCAAACTCATTTGTCTGTTTTGTAGCCATGAGAGGCTGACCCCGCATCAATCCATGTCAGGCATCTACATCAGAGGTTGCTTAGTATCAGCCCGCAGATGTATTTTGTTTGGCCCAACATTTAGAAATTAGAAGATCTGATATAAAAATTGGAATGCTTTCCTCCTTTAGAAAATTTACAAAGCGCAGCATCTCTGCACCCATGGGCATGACGTAGGTGGTGTGGAGCTGGGGGCCGCTGCCTCTCTGGATGGGATATGACATGTGTCTCCAAGTCACCATTCACTGCTCCCCTTACGCCTGGCTCACTTCCATCACATTCAGCGGCATGCCTGGGCCGGCTGGAGTTTGAGTTTGTAACCTCTGGACTACACAGCTTTTATAGCCTTCCTTGGAATGACCTCAGGTGTTTGGTTTTGTCTTTCTGCTGTGTTTCCCTGAGGGTCTTTGAAAATCTAATCTTACCATTTTACTTAACTTGGGGCCCTTGCTTTGTTGGTTTAAAAAGAAAATAAGGTGACTGAACATGAATTGGAAATCACATGAATGGAATAATATTTCCACCCTTAGTTCACCTGGGCACCTGTGTACACGCTGCAAATAGTTGGTAGAACTCTGCCTCACACCTTAGACCAATCACTCCCTTGAGGCAGGGGATTTTAACCTATGGTATCATGTATCACCAATCATGACATCATATAATCCAGGCCCCACTGTAGTAGGAGCAAAATGTCCATTTTTATGAGAAGGACATTGAATGGCATTTGACTATTGTGTTTATCACTTAGAAGGGTTTTAAGAACAATTTAAAGATCTAACAATTTCCAGCAGTACTGTTGGGTGAAGTTATGGCAGCCTTTTCTGCCCACTCCTGGTAAATGCCCACCCTTAGTTGAAAAGTTCTAGAGTTGTGACCAAACTTAGTATAGCATTACCTACATAACAGCACTGTTAGCAGGGTACAAAGTGAAGAGGTTAAACAAAGTGATAGGTGTCTTCTAGTTTCTGTGAAGTTGCTGTATTTTAATTTCTTGCTCCACGTTGGGATGTATACAGTATTAGCCCTGGATTATTCTAATTGCTAAAGCTTAAGTTCTTTGAGGACAATGACCAAGCCTGATTTGTTCTCTCCTTGTTTTGATTATCTATTGCTATGTAGAAAACCACTCCAATACATAATGGATTAAAATAAATTTTATTATTACATTTCATGATTCCGTAGGTCACAAATTCACACAGGGTATGGCCAGGATGGCTTGTCTTTTCTCTGTGATGTTTGGGCTCTCAGCTTGGATAACTCAAATAGCTGGGGGCTGGAACAGCTGGACCAGAGCCAGGAATCTCTCTTTCTACATACAGCCTACTTGGGCTTCCCATCGGCATGGCAGCCAGCCTTGAGTTTGTCAGAGCTCATATATGGTGCCTCATGGCTCCAAGAGGGAGCATTCCAAAAAACAAGAAGTAGAAGATGCCAGTCTCTTAAGGCCTATGTCCAGAAGTTTTAACAGTGCCACTTAGGCTACATGCTGCTAGTTACAGTAGTCACAGAGCTTGCTCAGATTCAAAGTGGAGAGACATAGGTCCCCCCTCTTGATGAGAGAAGTATCAAAGAATTCGTGGCCATCTTTAATCTACCATACCACTGTATCCCCAGATTCTAACACAGTACTTAGCAAAAAGCAGGGAAAGAAGGAGTGAGTGACATCGTTGTAGTAATATTGAAGCACTCTTCTCATATTTGCCAATGAAAAACTCATTTTGTTGCCTAGAACACACAGATGATATTAGGACCTCAAATAAGTCAATTCCCAAATGTAGAACCAGCCTAAAGGTAAGATTACTGTTCTCCAAATAGCACAGGAACAAATTCATAAAAGATGAAGTGATTATCTAATAGTAGCAAAGTAATTA
>NW_027527459.1:1723573-1725157 GCF_008692635.1 Crocuta crocuta | reverse complement strand
GACATTCCACCACTGTCAGAGCCTGGCCATAATTGACATCATTTATAACTTCGTATAAGCATCAATAATTCTCTCTTCCCTCAACGGGCTAGATAATCAAAATTTAGAATCAAGAAAAAATGAGAAAATAAGGAGCAATATCAAGAAGCCAGGGTGAAGGCTGCTGCTGACTGGCTCTTTGGTATGCGTCATTATTCCATCTCATGAGAAAAACAAAGATAAGTTCCCCAGAACAAATTGAGGTACTACAGTGCCTTGAACATGGCGTTCTTGGCAAACTCTTGACTTACGCAAGCCTTACTCCTCCCTTACTACACCCCACTCAATAATAAAACCTTGATTCATGCTCCTGATTATTCATGATACCTGGTAACAGCCATAATTACTCAACATAACTTGTTTAATAAAACGTGGTTCTCTGCACTTAGTTGAGATAGGAATTTATACCATTTGAAATCCTGTGAATGACAAAATGAGTTATTGAATCAAGGGTGAGGTTAAGGAGGGGAAGGTTGCAGGGAGATGGGTCACTGCCACAGAAGCTGCTGATCTTGAATAGAGACTAGGGCTTAAAAATAAGCATACCTGAGCATCTGGGTGGTGCTCTCTGTCTCTCAAAATAAATAAACATTTGAAAAAAGAACAACCATGCTTTATAGATACTAATTACTGCTTTTTAAAATTTGTATTTTATTGAAATATTACTATTTCCAGAGTAACCAAGAAGTTAATTTTTTAATTTTTTAATGTTTATTTTTGAGAGAGAGACAGAGTACGAGTGGGGGAGGGGCAGAGAGAGAGGGAGTCACAGAATCTGAAGCAGGCTCCAGGCTCTGAGCTGTCAGCCCAGAGCCCTACGTGGGGCTCGAACCCACGGACCGCAAGATCATGACCTGAGCTGAAGCCGGACGCTTAACGGACTGGCCACCCAGGCGCCCCTAAAGTAACCAAGGACTTTAAATTCTTCCAGAAGAGAGATCAACTTCTTCTGTCATCCCTAATGTAATAGAATATCCTGATGTCAGCTCATTTTATTTTAAGTGATGAGGCTATGTCTTCACTCATTTATTCAACAGATATTTCTTGAGTACCCGCTGTGTGCCAGGAACTACATGAATGAGAGGAAACAAAAGAAACAGCATCCCTTTATTCACAGAGCTCCCCTTACTTTCTAGTGGTAGAGACAGCCAAAACATCAAGTAAATGCATAAATAATTAAATTAATTACAAATTGCAATAATTTCTGTGGATTATGAAACATCGGGTTTTTAAGGGATCTTGGAGTGTATCAACACAGGAGTCTCAAATTCAACTGCTTTGAGCCTAAGTGGATGGAAGACAAGAGGTATTCTAGCAAAGACAAAGTCATTAAATAATGACAGACGTGAGACTGACCCGGAAGTTTTCAGCAGTAGCTCCGAGACAGGAATGATTAACTCAGGAGAGCATGAAGAGCTGCTAAAATTGACACAAACGGGAGGCTATTGATGACTTGCAAGAAAAACACAAAGCTTATTTGGACCGTGAGCAGCTTAACTATTTGCAAGAAGTTTCATTCTTTGAAATGTGTTGCTATAAGTAATT
>NW_027527459.1:1722336-1723531 GCF_008692635.1 Crocuta crocuta | reverse complement strand
TTTTCCCACAATTTAAAACGTTTGTATTAAACAGATGAATTCAATGGGAAAAAAATCAATCAGCAAAAAAAAATTCTCATTTACCACAATGAAAAAATTGCCATTAACAACACTCTGGCATCATTTATAACGATGGATCCTATAGTTTCTTTCAAGATAATCCACCTGGAGGAAGATTAATCATTTCACTCTTCAGATCGATGAACATTACAATGTTTATTTGGTCCATTTATTCATTTGGTGATGGGCACTGTCTTAGGCTCTGGGCTACAGCAGACAGAGTGCCTTCCCCATACAGTCTAGTGAGAAAGAATGATGGCAAAAAAGGTAGCGTCAGACTTCGACTCAGCTCATGATCTCACAGTTCGTGAGTTCAAGCCCCACATCAGGCTCTGTGCTGACAGCTAGCTCAGAGCCTGGAGCCTATTTCAGATTCTGTCTCCCTCTCTCTCTGCCCCTCCCCCACTCACTCTCTCTCACTCTCCCTCACTCTCCCTCACTCTCTCTCTCTCTCTCTCTCTCTCTCAAAAAAAATAAACATTAAAAAAAAAAACAGGAAAAGTTAATGTCAAGTAGGTTAAGTACTTTCAAGTGACATAAAGGTTAGGGACAGAGAGTGACCATTTTAATAATACTTTTAAAAAAAAATTTCATTTTTTATTTGAGAGAGAGCATGTACGTGAGAGGAGCAGAGGCAGAGAGAGAAAGAATCCCAAGTAGACTCCACACTCAGCACAGAGCCCAACGCAGGGCTTGATCCCACAGCCCTGGGATCATGACCTGAGCCAAAATCAAGAGTCAGGTGCGTGGCTGACTGAACCACCCAGGCACCTCCAGAGAGTGACCATTTTAGTCAGAGTGGTCCAGGAAAGCCTCTCTGGGGAAGTGACGTTAGAGCAGAGAACTCGTAACATTCATCTATATCTTAGATGATCTTGGACCCTTATACAATAGATTGTCACACAAGCCAGGGCCTTGTGGCAACTTTTAGGGACCCACTGAATCATGATTCTGTTGCGTTGTATGAAAAGAAAAGGTAAAACAAACCTTTCTCAACAATCACTATATACTGGTTACTGTACTAGGTTTTACGGCTAAGGGGATGGGGTCCCCATTCTCTAGGAGTAGTACATTGAGAAAATTTGAGTAGCTCAGAAAAACTTAATAACCTCTAGAAAGAGAAATCAGCAATAGC
>NW_027527459.1:1718550-1722268 GCF_008692635.1 Crocuta crocuta | reverse complement strand
ATCAATTAGTTTTGAAATCAAAAGAGATTAAATATATATAAACCATATATATAAAAATATTAATAAACCACTTGCTGATTTGGAATTAGGAAAAAGAAGAGGTAAGAATCGTTTATATTTTAGAATATCTGTTAAGGAAATCGAGTGGTATTCAAGCATTCATGGAAGTAACACTCAGTTTCATATACAAACAGGTAACCCCCAGAAGGTCTATAACATAGTCATTTGAAATTTTGCTGAGGTACAAATTTGAATCCATACGCTTTTCTCCTACTTTTTCACGAATCTGTTAGTTACGGTTCTCCAAGTCCATTTGCTAATAGCCGGTTTGTGTGTAGTTATAATCTAGTAACATGAAAAACATGATACCGAGTACACAACTAGAGGTTGATAAACACACTATGCAACAACTACTGAATAAATTGAATAAGCTGAGAACTGGGAGACACTCTTCCTATAGAATCAGCACCTGCAAATCTATCTCGTATTCACCATTCTTTCTGAAGCGAGGCACTGCACATGACCGGCCCATAATTGGAAAACAACTTCCAAGCGTGGTTTGGCTCGGCCATGGTTCCTTGCGATTCTGTTTGTCTTACCGTGTTGCTTTTCCTGAGCAACCTCCTTCGCTTATCGCTTCTGCAGTTTTCGTCCTAAGTGGGAAGTTAAAATCGCTGCTACTTGCTAATAAAGCACTTTGATATTGTTTATATGAAAGGTGTTACGTATGTGCCGACGGGATCTCCTGATTTTTCAGACAACTATTTTGTCTAATGCTAAAGTTTAGGAAACACATTATAAAAATTACAAAGTGCTGAGAGTTCCAAGATATATAGTGCTGACTAGCTCCTGAAATCAGCAGTCAACACCTAAATGTACCAAAAAGAAAGAATGTGTGACTTTCACTTCCTTGCAAATGCTCTTGGGCAACGAAGAACAAAAAGAAATCAGAGCACAAATCTTCAAAAGGCTGTTCAATTGATTGCTGGTGATATTTTGGAACTCAGATGTTCTGAGATGCTTAACAATGGTGATTAGTAATACCAGTAGCTATCTATCTACAGCTTATCTCAGTATGAATAGGTATTTTCTAATATTTTATCCATCTTACCACCCCATTAAGAAATTCAAAAGGCTCAACTCCTTATTACTTACTTCTTAGCTGTACTTTTTGCTTGCAGTGGCCCTAGCTGGTTCTGTCATCTAAATTTGTCCCTGGAGAGGGCAGAGTAAATGCAAGTTTGGGGAGAGGGAATGAGTGACATGTGGCAGTTCAGCTCATCTCCCCTACACACACAGCACATAGAAAGTACTCAGCAGCTCGTGAGTATCTCCAGGAACCGATGCCCCGTGGAAAGCGATAGCACCGTCTTTGTAGGTGAGCTCTTTATGTTCATTTGTAGCCACATTTTTTACATCTTAAGAAAGATCTGCAGTATAGCTCAGGCCACTTAGAATCCAGGTCAGAAGCCCTCCATCACTGCACCACTTTCCAGCTGTGCTAACTTGAGCATGTTTTTTTTAAGCCCCTCTGGATTGGTTTCCTCATTTTTTAAAACAGGGTTAGTAGTTGGGTACCAACCCAAGGTTATGTCAATACTAAATGAAATAAGATAAAGAAAGTGCTCAGAGTAGTACCTACCTCATAATAAGTGTTTCGTAAATGTTTTATTTATACAAGTTTGTATATATTATATATATTTAATAAATACCAGGGGACACAATAGAGTGTAATTAGAAAGGTACAGTTCATAAAACAATCATTTTACTGGGTTGTTTTGTTGTGAATGGCATCTTTGTGAGGTGGCTGAGGATAGGACAGGGAAAAGTCACACCAGTGATGACCAGCAAGCCCGAGCTAGAGCTAGTGTGGGTGGAGCTAGGCCCCACATTTTCCTGAGTGGAAGGAAGAGTAATCCGTGGNCAATCAGACAGACCTCCCCTATATTTAATGACTATCCATTATTTGAAGGGCAGATTCACAGAGAAGTGACAGGAAAGGTTAATGAGGTTAATAAAACCCCATAGGGCTGATTACAAAGAACCATTTGAGTGATGTGTACAATGGGCAAAACCCAAACCAAACCAAGCCAAATAAAAACCAACTTGCCGCTATTCGAGATTTGCAAGGGCTTACAGGACAAATATTTCAGGATTCAAATTCTGGACAAAAATAATCGTGTGTCTAAATGAAGCAAACTGGCACTTACGCAGTCCTGAAAATGTGACTGTGTCGTCAGTTTTCTTATTGCTTCAAAACACTTGATCTTTTTCCCATTACTTTGGGGATCTCAGGCATCCAAAGCAAGCCTGCTTTTGACAAGCAATTACCAGGGCAGATGGGAAAATAGCCACCGTCCTCAGGGTGAGTGCCCCCATTTTGTTTTACTTGAAACATCACTAGCCATGAGGAAAATAATTCTGCTTAAAAAGCTATCTGCATTTTCAATAGCACCACCTTTCCATGAATGTCCTAGAATGTCGATGGGTAATGCTTCCAGCTGCTTTTAATGTTACCCATTTAGTAGGTATTATTTATTTGGGCTAGTGACCAACTGAGTAGGATTAAATCTGCCCACTCTATTTAAGTAAAAACTAAGGAGATTTTTTTGGGTTTGCATATGAACATTGACTGCATTCACATTTTCAGAACATGAAAACAGGTTTGTGCTATGACACTAAATATTTTCATGGTGCTGTACCAGCTTAGATAACATATATCAAAAACCCAGCATGTGTTGTGTGGAAACCCCCCAAATATCTGAATATTAGAACCCTCAAATGTATTTAAATTATGAAATACCACATCGTAATTATATGGTAATACATAAAGGAATAATGGGGTTAGTGTTCATAAATTAAGCATGTGAGGAGGACTGTTCATTCATTCTTCCCAGTCACAGGGGCACTATTTAACTCCCTGATGTAGTCAATTATCAAACAAAACTCTCATGATGAGAAAGTCCTAATGCACAATCCAGAATGCTGGCTTCTAATAAAAGAACTGTAAGGCATCTGTTGCACAGGAACCTCGAAGTAGTCTCTGAAACCTTTGAAGCAGGTGCCATGAGAGTACGTTATAAGTAGCATACATCTTCATATAAAAATATTTGAATTGAAATTCAATAAGCTTTCTTGAGCATGTGCTGTGTATACCAGGCACTGGGAAGGACACAGAGAGGAAAAAAATCACACTCTTTGCACTGGAGTAGACTATCTAATAGAAAAGACAGACAGATATATAACTCTTATCCAAGACAGCCTTTGACAAGTGCAATAACACGGATCCGAGCACTGTCTAAAGAGAATAACAACAATGGGGGGAAATTGACACTTATATGACATGGACAAATCCAGTTAAAACATTTTTTCATTTTATGGTCTCTGGATTTGAAAGCACCCTACAGTTCATCTCATAGTCCAACCTCCACTTTGTCATGACAGTTTCAGCATGTCTTCCCAAAGTATAATTTGGCAGGGGTGCCTGGGTGGTACAGTCAGTTAAGCATCCCACTTTAGCTCAGGCCATGATCTCTCAGTTCGTGAGTTCGAGCCCCTTGTCGGGCTCTGTGCTGTCGGCCTGCTTTGGATTTTGTGTCTCCCTTTCTCTCTGCCCCTCCCCGCTCGCTCACTCGCTCGCTCTCTCTCTCTCTCAAAAATAAATAAACATTAAAAATATTTGTAAAAAAATGCAATTTGGCAAATTCATTTCCAAAGG
>NW_027527459.1:1712719-1718387 GCF_008692635.1 Crocuta crocuta | reverse complement strand
TTTAAAAAGGTGTATGTGGAGGAGTTAAAAATTCATACCTCACAGATTTATTTCATCATGGTGTGATTGTGAACCAGTTAGTGACTTGCCTACCTTTATATGGTTTATGTCCTCTGCCTCCCTCTTCAGAAACACATACACTTTCATTGGCTGGCCATGTTCTGGTCTTGCTTTCACAAAAACAGTGATTCTCAAACTTTGATCTTTAAACCAGCAGCATCAGCATCACTTGGGAACTTGCTAGAAATGCACATTCTCTGGCTGCATTCCAGACCTGTGACTGAGAAACTGGGGCTGGGGCCCAGGGAACTGTTTTTCCAAGCCCTCTGGGTCATTCTGGTGTGTGATCTAGTTTGAGAACCACTCGGGGCGCCTTGGTGGCTCAGTCAGTTGAGCATCCTGCATCGGCTCAGGTCATGATCTCAAGGTTGATGAGTTCGAGCCCCGCGTCAGGCTCTCTGCTGACAGCTCAGAGCCTGGAGCCTGCTCCGGATTCTGGGTCTCCCTCTCTCTCTGCTCCTCCCCCACTCATGCTCTGTCTCTCTCTGTCTCAAAAATAAGTAAACATTAAAAATTTTTAAATAAAAAAAAGTTTGAGAACCACTGATGTGTATGCAAGAAAGGTGAGCAGGAAGGACTGAGCACCAGTACCACCGTTCCTAGATTACACTCTAAAGAGAAGAGCCCTTCTCCAGTGCACGATGACAGAGGATGAGCTGTTTCAGCCCAAGGGACACAAACTACAACCGTGCAACTTTACAGTACAGTAAGCCTGCGGAGATGTCCCGGGAAGTATCAAGCCACACCTCCTATGCCGCAGGTTTCTGTCCCTTGGAGGCTTGAACCAAATAATGACTCCTAGAAGAATTNCCCGGGAAGTATCAAGCCACACCTCCTATGCCGCAGGTTTCTGTCCCTTGGAGGCTTGAACCAAATAATGACTCCTAGAAGAAAATACAGGACAGGATTCCAGCGCTGGTGAGCGGAGGACCCACATGGCCTCTCTCAGCTCGGTTCTCATGCTCTCTCTTGACCAGAGCTGTCAGCTCTGGAACAGATTTCATCTGTTCCTACGGAGAAAACAGCCTAACCTGCCCAACCGCTGCTACATCCCCTGCTGGCCAGGACCTTGATTCTGAATGTTACCCTTCAAAGGTTGCTTATGCTCATGTTAGCAACAAAAGCAAATGGCTATAACTTCCCCAGCCCTGAGCCTCATTTTCCTTATGAAAGATTTTAATCAGAAATACAGTGCAGTAAATTACATCTTCTTTCAGCAATTTAGTTTTCAGCCTTGTTTTTCAAACCAACTCTTGGGCTTGAGGTTAATGTTTTTGCCTGAAGTGTTGAATGAATATTGGAAATTTGACATTGAAGACGAAAGACAGCAAATAAGAAAAGAGGAGAGAGGAACCAAGAGTTTATTGAAGGCTAGGGACAATTTGACTATGCCATGAAAATAGCAAATACAGAATGAATTAGACCTTTTGCATCAGAACGGTCTAGCAAGCAGCTTGTTAGTTAAATAAGGCTCTGAGTAAAGTGTATTCTGACTTACATTTCCCAGGATGCCCTGCTCTTCAGACCAAGCTCCAGACACCTAGGGGATTCGGCATTTAGTTAAAGGGAGAAGCAATTCCTTCGGGCTTGCCGCTTTAGCATAGTGACAGCAAGTTAGACAGCTTGGCAGCAGCCTGTATTCTCCACAGAAAAGGAAAACAGACACTTGGGAGGGATGATCTTCCCCACAGATGTTCCTAAAGTCACATTGGTCATGTCCATCTAAGTTCAAGTTAATATTCCTCTAATCCACATCAGCAGGGAGCGGTTCTTGTTCTGGAAGATTCAAGGAAGGAAAGCATCCCAACCATGTCTGTGAATCCAGGGAGGAGAGTGAGCACCAAGCAAAGATGGAAACCTTGCACTTGCTGCCATTGAGAGTACACGAACACACACACACACAGCCCACACGAAAGCAGTCATGCTGGGTACGTACCTGCTGTAGACATTTGCAGAGCCAGCTTTATGACAGTGGCCTCTGTTAACCTAATTTGAAAGACTCAGAAGAGTTCCATATATTTAATTGAAAACGTTTCAGAAAACGACAAGTCCTTGAAAGATTCGGATTCACGTTGACAGTAGTTTTGATATGGCAAAAATTTAAGAATTCAAGATGTTTCCCCAGGACAGGCCAAGGACAGGCCAAGTACAAATGCTTCCTTTAGGTGGTGATTTGAGGACACCGGAGACTCTGGGAGAGGAAATAGGCCCCACTATCAGAATGATGAAGAGCACTGAAAATAAGTTTGTGTTCCCACCAAAGGCAGACCCCCGCCATGCCCAGCTCACTACTTCAACAAGGGCCTAACCTAGGAAAGAGATGAATTACACAGGCCACCTTGGATAGGAGAAGCATTATCCGAACCAATGATGTAAATGGAGGAGAGAGTACATTTCAGTGGCTGTGTGACTCAAGAAAAATAGATACAAGACTACCATCTACAATCATGAATAATTGAGTTTAGAAGCTAGGAGTGCACAAAATAGCAGTTGAGCTAAACAAAGTGGCACAATACATCCTGTTTGCAAAGTATGTTTGAAGGCCCCTAAAGGCCATTTGGAGCAGGAGTAGCCTGGGGAAGCAAGCTGATTCAAGAGCTTTCTTTAGAAATGGAGCATTTGCCTAGGAAAATGTTTTCCCAAGATTTCTGCATGCGGTGCCAGTCAAGATTACTGCAAATTAAAAATACTTCAATACCGTCCCGAAATTTAGACAACTTCCACTGACGCAGGATGACTGATGTTGGTCGAAGATTATAGTAAGTACTAGTAATCCACGAATGAAAGGAGCTAAGAGTTATTCTTGTGAGAAATGGATGACATGGAGTGTGTAAATAATGGGAGCAAATGCAGCAGAGAATCTTAGAACATTTAAAGTCTAATACATTACAAAGAGAGTTCAATGCTGATAGATGTAGAATAATAAGTTTTATGGGGCTTTATCATATGCTATAAGTTGGTGTGCATCATAAAATATGGGAAATAAAAAAAATACGGTAGTTGAAAGACAAGTTTGCACGTTATTTATGAATGATGAAGAGTGAAATGAATGAGAAGAAGAACAGGTAGACAGTGTCTTGAATAATGATGACTTTGATGAGTCGTTATCACACAAATCCGTGTGCTTCATAAAATATGAGGAGTATTAAAGAGCAGAAGAGTCAAAAGACAAGACTACTCAGAATGAGATACAGAATGGAGGAAGAGAGGAATCCAAGAGAAAGGAACAGAATAATGATGACTTTTATGAGACTTTCACTCACCAGCCTGGATCCTTCATAAATATAAAACTGTATAGAAAATAAAAGAGCAGCAAAGAGAAGAGACAGGTCTGTGTCTGTCATAAAATATGAGCAAATATTGCCAAGTAGGCTTGACAAAATAAAAACAGAAATAATTGAGCCTAGTAGAGCTGTGGGAAGACACAATGTCTGGATTAATATGAACAAATAAAATGAATAAGTATAGAATTGTCTTGCCAAATGGGAATCAGTGACCACCTAGGTAGGCTTTATTGTTGTAAAGTCCACCTTGTTAACCAGTAGAGCCTTGGCAAGTTTGGAATTACCCCCTACCCCCACAAAAAACATAAGTGCTTAGGGCTCAAGAAGCCATGTTTAACTGATTTTCGAAAATCTTTTCTCAGCCTCTCTAGCTCCAATTCCTCTATAGTTTGCAGGAGATTTTCTCAGCTTGTTTCTACTTAGTCTCTACCCTCCTTGTCAAATGTTCTTCTATAAAGACCTTCCAAAAGTTACTGTATAAAACTACAGACATTTCTTGTTACACTGGACTTAGAACCTGGGACCAGATCTGTCAGGATTAGTTCAAAATCCAGAATTCAGTGACTTTTAAAGAAATGTCTTCTCAATTAGAATAAATGGGATTTCAAAATCTCCCCCCAAAAGACTGGGAGACTCAGACAAGGCAAAACAAGCACCAATATGCCATTTGCATACTCATAAATATGCCATATACAGAACTCATAAAATGTATAGGTCACTGGAAAAAAGAAAGCCACTGAATTATGTCAGAACTAGGAATGTTGGTCTGGGAGCTCAACACACAAAAACACCAATAGCAACAGTTATAATAGCTTACTTTTGTGTAGTACTTAATGGTTTGTAGTTTGTTTGGGGGGAAGACCTTTGGTAATGCAAGATAAATTCTGTTAGCATAACATATCCAATTCTTCTGATTGTGATAGAATTTAGTAGTGAAATTTATTGTCTATAATATATAAAACAAACTTTGGCTGGTAAAAAAGAAAAGAGATTGTTCTTTCTCTCTCAAATGATCTTTGTGGCCATGAGCCTTTAGATACATTGTCTCAACTTGCTAATTCTGTTCAAAGAAGGTACAATGCCAGAGTGTAATTATTATGGTTACTTTGGAAAATCATATTTATATGCCCAAATAACATGGCCCCCTTTAATCCAAGATTGAGATTCCCTGGAATGACTGGATCTCACTTGGTGAAAAAATAACATTAGCTCCCTGGGAATAAAATCACTGACCAAGCTCAACCTTCCTCAATACTACCAACACCAGCTATAAATTGCACATTCTAGAGCTCAGGGCTGGCAAAGCTAGGATTTGNTGTTACAGCCTGGCCAGACCAGAAAGCATATGCATTTTAGTGGACTATGTCTGGAAGATAGCCTCATTTAGGGACTAGTTTAATGACACCCTGTTTTTTTGGCAAGGGTGAAAGTCCTTTGTTTAAAGGGAAAATCTCCCCAACTATTTTATTTCAAGTAGGCAAGAGAAATGGAATGCTATAGCCAAGGACCATGTCTCTTTTACAGACTAACTCTTACAATTTACCCAACTATGGGGCACCGGGGTGGCTCAGTTGGTTAAGCATTTGACTTCAGCTCAGGTCGTGATCTCACAGTTCGCGGGTTCGAGCCCCACATCAGGCTCTGTGCTGACATCTCAGAGCCTGGAGCCTGCTTCGGATTCTGTGTCTCCCCTTCTCTCTGCCCCTCCCCTGCTCACACTCTGTCTCTCTCTCTCTATCAAAAATTTTAAATTTTTTTTTAAAAAGAACAACTTTAAAAAAATTTACCCAACTATGTCTACTCAATTAAAAAATTGTTTTTCCAGAAAAGGCAATTTGGCAATATGTATCAAGAGCCTTAAAAATGTTCACACCTATGCATGTCAATGCATAAAAAACGCACACAACAGAATGATATTGCTGATTACCTCGTAGGAGAAGACTAAGAACTGGGAGGGGGTCAGTGAGCAGAGACCTGAGTCATACATATTATAGATTCATGTATTAATTAATATAATTCATTTTAATTTTAATAAGAGAAAAATATTCTTGCATATCTGAGACTATCTCCCAAGAAAATAATAAGAGATTCAATGCGGGAAAAGTTAAGAAACTACTAAATACCCTAAAATAAAGAATGGATTACACAAGTTAAGGAATATGTTGTTTTAAGGCTATATTGTATAAGAACAAATGATATATTGAGGAATTTTTGATTACATTGGACAATGTAATCAGAAATACACTGTTAACTTAAAAATATCAGGATACAGATCTATACTGAGTATAATCCCAATTTTGATGGGTAAAAGAAATATACATCCC
>NW_027527459.1:1707830-1712672 GCF_008692635.1 Crocuta crocuta | reverse complement strand
TGGTTGGTGAAATTATTGTTTTCTTTGTTCTACTTGACTGTGTTTTCCAGAGTTTCTCCATCTTGGCTTCTAGAATCTAGTTTCAACATGCTTTTATACTTGCCTTTGATCTTGTGTTGCAGGCGTGCTTGTGTGATTCGAGGCCAAGTGGTGGCCATAGATGGAACCCCTCTAGTAGGAGTGAATGTTAGTTTCTTGCATCACAGTGATTATGGGTTTACCATCAGCCGGCAAGATGGAAGGTACGTAAGCTTCTAATCATTGTGGGGGGCCAAATACTGACTTCTAGCTGTGAATCAAACCAGGGCTCAGATGATGCAGTGTTTGTAAACCCATCTTCCTTCTAGCTGTATTTGGGAAAGTCCTTGGTGATACTTATTTGCTCTGCTCCCCAACTAAATCAAACCAAATTTCCCTTCTAACCATGCACTATCACTTAAGTATTCTTGAAACCTTGACCATGTGGAACATTTTCTGCCCTTCATCCAATTCCATTCATCAATCCAGCTTCACAATTCAGTGAGATGATGCAGGTGATAAAGAGAGAGAGCCATGGAACACTTAGCCTCTTCTCCCATGGCAGCCTCAAAATATTTCAGAAATCAAGATGTCTGGGACACCTGGGAGTCTCAGTGGGTTAAGCATCTGACTTTGACTCAGGTCATGATCACACAGTTCATGAGTTCGAGTCCCACATCAGGTAAGCTCAAGCCCTGCTTCGGGTGAGCTTGAGCCCCACTTTGGGTGAGCCTCTCTTCTCTCTCTCTCTCTCTCTACCCCCCTCTGTCCCTTTTTCACTTGTACTCATTCTCACAAATAAAGTAAAATGGAAGTTAAAAAAAATAATAATAAATGACGATGTCCAAAAGATTTCTTCCAAAAGTACAGAATTCATCCTCATTAAGATACTTATTTTTGATGTGTCCTCCCTAGACTGCCTATCTTACTAGTGGCTGCACCTGATTGACAAGCATAGACAGCCTAACCCATTCCCTTTGGTGGCTATATAACTATGGTGATTTAACATCAACATCAACCACCAAGCTACTCTAAGGGCTTAGGTTCTCTGAGACCTGGGAAGCAAGACCACTAAGTAAAATCTTTTCATCCCAGAAAAGGATTTGCTCACAAAAATATTTTGTTTATCATTTGGATAGACATTTGTTCAAACAATATTGTTGAGAATAGGCCCATGTGTCCAGCTTAAAGGGACCTATTTAGCACTCACAGGAACATCGTAATAATGGCCTTGAGGTGCCCCAGTCCCCAGATGGCTACCCTTAAAATAACTGCTTACAACAAGCTGCTTCAGTAGTCGCATAAAGAGCTGTTGGCTGGAGCTTTATCACAGTGTGAGAGATTGATTTCAAGTACCTATAATCAAACCTTATCAGTCCTAACCACTTCAGAATTGTTAATTGTTCAACCTGGGCTNAACAGACTGTCAAGAAAATGCTTATAAAAATTAGTTAAAGAGCAAGGAAGAGTTTTAACATGCTCAAGAAAACAAACTGGTTTTAAGTCTTCAGTAAATCATATAGATGATTTGTATGTAAATTACATTGCTAATTATTTACTAGCCATCTATTAGAACAAGCTCAGCAAAACTACTCTGGGTACAGATAGTCTGAGTACACACACACACACACACACACACCCACCCACACCCATTGCTTATATACATATAAGCTATTAAAAGTACATTTCCTTTCAAATGGTACATAATTGGAGCTCTCTACTAATTCAAATGGACCTTTCTCTTAATTCAATTAAATGATGAAATTTTTGTAGTTCGTTCACCAGGTTCACAAAAGTGGCCTTTCCCATGCCAGCATGTTCAGCCATGTGCCAGAAATTGAGAAATGGATTATTTCTTTAAATAGAATGTGCCCTCAGAGACATTTGACTTCTCTTGGAGAACTCATGGGCCCTTAGTTTTCTTAGCATGTGTATAAAGGTTTCAGTGAATTATTTGATATTTACAAAGAAGCTTAAGAGAAACAATGTCTAAAAAAAATCTAAAAATTTCTGTTTCCAGTGTACTGAAAACATTAAAGAGGAACAATTTTTGTTGGGTTTTTTGTTGTTGTTGTTGGTTTTTTTTTGGTTTTTGTTTTAAGTAAAATGCCAAGACCCTGGTCTGCTGAGCTGTCTGTGAGAACTAGGTTTATATAGATGACAGATACAGCCAGAGTCCCCTCTGGCAATAACTCTCCCCTCAGGCTCCACAAAGGGTGTAACTGTTCAAAATCTGTGCCCCAAATGCCAAGCAAACTGTCCCACTGTCATCTCTTGGACAGAAAGTGACAGTGTGATGGGTGTTTCCATTTATATGTCTCTACTTGTTGCTATCTCAGACTGAGTAAGTACATTTCAAAAGCAGAGTATCATAAGGAAACTATACCTGAGAGCAAAAGGATTATGGAAAAGCTGAGATTAGCATTTAAATACCTAGTAGACAGTGTGATGCATAAGATCTGGAAGCACCCTCTGTCTCCAAATCTCAGTCCAACCTGCCTGCCACTTTGCCTGTAGTTCCCACCAATGGCATCAGAGCTTTGGGTTAAGCTGTTGACTCTAAAAGTCCCTGTTAAATGCAAATATGTTGTGTGGGATGTAGAACTAATTACCCCATTATCATCCATTTGCACAAGTTAATTGACAACTTTCCCTAGAGAAGCAGGAAAACTCTAGGTCGCAGGACCAAAGTGATGTATAAAAAGCAGAAAGAAGGATGAGAGTGGAAGACAGAGCCCTCTCAAAGTAGGAAGAGATTAAGCATGCAGATTGGGAGAGGCCAAAGTAGCAGAATAGAAGAAAAAGGCACTTCTAAAGAAAAAATGAATATGTATGAGTATGTGCTATGTGCCAGGCATTTTCATAAATGTTGATCTATTTCATCCTCACAACAACTTTATGAGACAGGAGGCATTATTATCATCCTCTCCATTTGGCAGATGATAAAACTTACCCAACTTAACACAGCTAACAAGGGTCAAGCCCAAACTTTGAACTCAAGTAATCTGGCTCTTGTCTGCTATGATTAGCCACCTTCAACCTAGATTATGTAATAGGTGCTCAGTAAAGTTTTGAAAGAGAACTTTTTGTATATAATTCAGGTAGTGATAAGCAAAATAGGTGAAGTACTGAACTTCTTAGAAGATTCTTGAGATGCATTAAAGGTCTTAAGAACTTTGGACAACTTTGGAAAATGAACAGAGAGTTCCCTCTGATTCTGGAACTTCAAGGCAAGAGTTTGTGGATTTATGGGTACCATAAGGCAAAGATAAGCATTGCACATAGCCCTCAAAGTTTTCCATCTGTGGTTAGGACTGGTCTGACTTATTAGGGATAGAGAAGTCTCCAAACAAATACGTCTTCTCCCTTGGGTCTTTTATACTTATTATCATATGACTTGATAACCTGTTCTTTTTCTTTATGTTTATTTATTTTGAGAGAGAGAGCACATGCAGGGTAGGGTCAGAGAGAGAGAGGGAGAGGGAGAATCCCAAGCAGGTTCCACGCTGTCAGCACAGAGCCTGACATGGGGCTCCATCTCACAAACCGTGAGATCATGACCAGAATTGAAATCAAGAATTGGACGTTTAACCAACTGAGGCACCCAGGCAGCCCTTGATAACTTGTTCTTAATGACCTATGCCAGTGGAGATCATTTGTGACAGGGGAAATCTCAAAAAATTAATTATTCAAGGAACATGCTATTTGGCATTGGAATGATTTAGATGGAAATTTGGCCACAGATCCACCTTCCACTTCCGTGGCAGTTAATGAGCCAATCAGACGGTGTTTACTGTATACACCAGTTAGGTGGGAACAAGAAAAAGTAGTCAGGGTTCTCCAGAGAAACAAAACCTGTGTGTGTGTGTGTGTGTGTGTGTGTGTGTGTGTGTGTGTGTGTGTACATGTATATGTATAAATGTATATATGAGAGAAAGATACTTCAAGGTATGTGATTGTGGGGATAGACAGTTTCAAACCTGTAGGGTAGGCTGGTAGGTTGGAATCTCTTGGGAAGGAGTTGACGCTACCTCTGCAGTCTTGAAACAATTCCTTCTTCCTCAGAGAAACTTCAGTTTTGCTCTAAAGGTCTTTCAACTAATTGGATGATGCCCTCCCACATTATCAAGGGTAATACCTTTTACGTAAGGTCAGCCAATTGTAGATTTTAACCACATCTACAAANNAACCATCACAGGAAGCCTAGGGGAAGTTCCCAGAAGAAGTTAAAAATCAGCATCTGCTGGTGCACCTGGGTGGCTTAGTTGGTTACACTTCTGACTTCGCCTCAGGTCATGACCTCACGGTTCGTGAGTTTGAGCCGTTCATCTGGCTCTCAACTGTCAGCACAGAGCCCGCTTCGTATCCTCTGTTCCCTCTCTCTCTGTCCCTCCCCGCCCCCTCTCAAAAATAAATAAATAGACTTTAAGAAAAATCAGTATCTGCTTATGGAGATAATCAAAAGCTGGCCTAGAGTTCATTTGAACTGGAAGAGAAAACATCTGTAAATGTAATAAGGCAATGGATCTGATTTGAGAAGAATGTTAACATTTGTTGAGTCTCTGCTGTATGCTTGACCCATAAGTCTTTATCTTATTTACTTGTTTTCAGTAGTAGCTGAGGTGATAGATCATATTAGCCCCATTTTACTAATGAGGAAAGAGAAATTCGTGGAGGTTAAATAGCCCATAGACACAGTTAACATGGCAGAGCTGGGATTCAGACCCAGGTGTGTATGAAGCCAAAACCGCATTCTTTTCTACAAAACAAGAAACTTGCCCTGTCTGCCTAATGTTTCTAGAAGTAGAGAATAATTCCCAGATA
>NW_027527459.1:1707461-1707772 GCF_008692635.1 Crocuta crocuta | reverse complement strand
CGGGGGGGGGGGGGGGGGTGTGGGGGGTGTGGGTGTGTTTGCATTTGTTTTTGTTTTCAAGTAAATAAGGACTTCAGTTTTAAAGAGGTAAGAGCCAAGGTTTGGGCAAAGCAAACTTGCCCAAGGACATGGAGGTAAATCAACATAGAATGTGAACTAGAGGAAAGGTCTCTTGACAAGTAGTGTAGGATTTTCCCCACTATACTTGCCTTAAACTGCTTCTGTATTATCATGAATTCAGCCTGTCTGTCTTAAATCATAAGCCATTTGGGTGTTCTTTTTTCAGTTCAAACCTAGATTTTTTTCTATAG
>NW_027527459.1:1701225-1707410 GCF_008692635.1 Crocuta crocuta | reverse complement strand
GCTCCTTGTCTGAAAAAGTAACAATAAAAAATACAGTATTCGCCATCCTTTGTTACTGTCCATTTATCTTTATCTGGAAGATTTCTGCAACAAGACATGATTGGCAATGCTATAATAAATATAATAAATGTCATATGAAGGGAGTGCTAAGGTATCCATAATTAAGTCTGAGTCCCTATCAGGGCATTCTATCATTGAAAAAGTGTTTTACAGAAAGATCTTTTTTAATGCAGGGAATTGCTTACATCTCTCTCCTGTGAATTTAAGTTGCTTTGAGTATTAAGGAGTAACATATTGCCCTTTATCCATTTCTACGATATAATGGTAATAATTTATCATTAACTTATTTTTACATAGTATTTTATGCTTTTTGAATGCTTCCAAGTACATTATCTCAAAGACATCATTATACTTACAAGAGAAGCAAGGTAGAATCATCTAGGGCAGAATGTACTGGAATCTGAGTCTGTTATGCTCCAATGCAAGAGTAATGTCAGATACCACATCAAGTGATGGACAGAATTGGCTTACAGGAGAGGTAGTCTTACTTTGTCAGAGATATGGAAGGTGTTGTCAGCGGAGATGGATAGGGTCCATTACAGGCTGTCTAACAAAAGGAAACCAAGAGGCATTCTAGACAGAACCAGAAATCCTAAATGTAGAGTTCAAGTAGAATCAGGAGCCAAAGTGGGTAGCCAGATGGGGAGGGTTCAGGCATGGCATTGTTCAAGCCAATTTCACTGAACAACTTTCCTAAATGCCATCTCAAAAGACACCACCAGATTTCTGACACTATGTTTGTGACTCTGAACAAGATAGTTAACCTTTTGGCTCTTTACTTTTCTTGAGTTACATTATAGGATTTTTTTTCTGGAGGATGAATAATGCATTATATTAAAGATGCTGCTGGATGTTAAATGGTCCTCTTTCTGTAATCTCTAGGACAAAGGGGGGCAGTGATATAAGTTATGGCTTTGCAGAAATCTACGCAGTGATTTTGTCTCTGGTAGTATTAAAATTGTACATATTTGGGGTGAATATCACCTGGTGATATGGAGTTTTTTTTTCAGAAGTCTCTTGGATAGTCAAAAGAAACCATACATTTAGCTAGAGGGAATTTATAAAATAGAAATACGAATGGATGTAGTTGAGTCCGAAAGGAAGCAAGGTGCACTAAAATTACTTTTTTAACTTGAATTTTATTTTGGTTGTTCATTTGATTGAAACTGTCTTATATTTTTCCTTCTCAGCTTTGACCTCGTAGCCATTGGAGGTATTTCTGTCATCTTAATCTTTGACCGGTCACCTTTCCTGTCTGAGAAGAGGACACTCTGGTTGCCTTGGAATCAGTTCATTGTGGTGGAGAAAGTTATCATGCAGAGAGTTGTATCAGACCCACCATCCTGCGACATCTCCAACTTTATCAGCCCAAACCCCATCGTGCTTCCTTCACCACTCACATCATTCGGAGGGTCCTGTCCAGAGAGGGGAACTATTGTTCCTGAGCTGCAGGTGGGTACATTGGCCTTCGAATGTATAAAATCACAGCATCGTGGGGGTGGTCAGCAACATATAATGGCTAGATTCCTTTCCCTGGTACTCCAGCCAGCTCTATAACGGTCTGCCCTTCATTTGTTAGGAGAGGCTTCCAAATGGAATCTCTCTGGCACACATTAGCAGGGTGATTGGCCAGCACTACAGGGTGCTATCTGTGGTCATAGAACAAAGCAAGGTGAACTAGCTGTCCTGAGAATTAAACCCCAAGCCTTGACCTAATGAACACTGTGCTCTAAAGAACAAAGCTAGCTGGCTAGCTCAGTAGTGACAACAGTATAAGCAATGAGGTGGGACCGTTTGTGGTTCTGAAATTAAAGCTCTTTAGGAAATCTAGTTTTCTTCCATTGTCCAGTTTGTATCCATTGTCACTGTTCTTAATAGTCACGACAGCTCCTCTTATTTAGCTGTGTTTGGTGAAGGTAGTTTTCAAGCCGGTGGGTTCTGTTTAAAGCTTTGCTTTTGAGTGTTCAAGCTTTATAGCCAGAAGAGGACATATTCTTGTACCTTTTTATTTTATAGTACCTGATAATTTTTCTTCATTCAGTATCCCATATTTTCTTTTTTTTTTTAATTTTTTTAATGTTTTTTATTTATTTCTAGGAGAGAGAGAGAGAGAGAGACAGCGTGAGCAGGGGAGGGTCAGAGAGAGAGGGAGTCACAGACTCTGAAACAGGCTCCAGACTCTGAGCTGGTAGTCAGCACAGAGCCCGACGCGGAGCTCGAACCCACGAACCGCGAGATCATGACCTAAGCGAAAGTCGGACGCTTAACCGACTAAGCCACCCAGGCGCCCCAGTATCCCATATTTTCATTTCAATACTAAGCCATTCAAACATCTGTAGTATAGTTTTCTCATCACATTGTAAAAACATCGTAATGATAGTTAAATTCGGAAGCCACCAAAATGGACCCATAAGTCATACAGATCCAGAATTCAAGAAGTATACTCAAGAGGAAGTCAATGGATATTCCAAGGTTGACTTGGTTTTTCTTCCATCACAATATTCCCAGCAGCTATTACCAGTGCCCAGAGGATACCATTTGTGAAAAGCTCATAGAAAATAGTGCTGAACAGGAAAAGATGTCCAGTGAGTTACCCCTCTTGTGTTTTCCGTTGTTTTTCCTTGGAAAGGAAGCAAAAACAAGACCGTATTCTTTTGTTTCTAATCTTTTTTGAGTTTATTTATTTTGAGAGAGACAGACAAGCAGGGGAGGGGCAGAGAGAAAGGGAGACAAAGGATCCAAAGCAGGCTCTGTGCTGACAGCAGAGAGCGCAACACAGGGCTCGAACGCACAAACCGTGAGATCATGACCTGAGCCGAAATGAGACACTTAACCAACTGAGGCACCCAGGCGCCCCAATAAGACTATATTCAATGAGTGCAATGGACTGGTACATCAATCTCTGTATGCTTATCATTAGGAAGCGTGGGTCTCTTTCAGCATCAGAGTTTTTAAATCGATCTAGAACTGCACGTTTCCATAGGGAAATGAAATACTAAGGTGGTTAAGTGTCACCCTAGCCTTCACTATTGTACTTCTGCCACCATCGAAGAAGACAGAGCCATTAGACAATTCTGGCATCAAAGAGCTAATGTAGAGGAAGAAAAATCAGGCCAAGAGTAGACAAAAGGGATTTGTGTTCTCAGAAGAAGAATGAGCAAGAAATCCCGGACAATGTGAGATTCCGTGTGCTTAACAACCAGGTCTGCTATGTGTACTGGTTTAGAAAAGGGATAAGGGACAAGGTTCTGAGCTAAAAATCAATGAGGGCACAAAAATATCCACACGATTCTTGTCACCTTAAGTGTATCAAATAGGCTCTTTCTTCAGCTGGGTTTTGAAAGTTGAAAGTCATGGAACACCAGATTGAGTTTTTGTGACCACTTTTGGTTGTTTAACTCCATCTGTGCTGCTAAACAAATAAGTAATAGCAATTAATGAAGGAAGCCAAGTGGTATTTTCATTCTGGGACCAATGTGTAGTATGAAGTTTGCACAGGAGTTAATGGGAGTTATTGCTTCTCGGTCACAGGTGCCAACTTGGAAAAAACTTGTTCCCAGCTCTTGGTACATCCAAGCACAAAGAAATATGTAAGCGAAATTTGATTAAAAATTTGGCCCTCGGGGTCATTCCAAAGGTCCAAAGAAGACAAGTTTGATGGCATCAGTAAAGATTAATTCTGGGGAAACCATAATCTCTGTCATAAAATATCGCTTTGCTGAGCCTATTTCTGCAGTCGTTCCTCCTAGAGAGCCCGGCCTGAATAAGGATTACAGCAGTGGTTCAGTGATATATGACTTAACACACCAAACAAGATTTTGTGTGTGTATATATGAG
Organism: Crocuta crocuta; assembly: GCF_008692635.1. Taxonomy (NCBI): domain Eukaryota; kingdom Metazoa; phylum Chordata; class Mammalia; order Carnivora; family Hyaenidae; genus Crocuta; species Crocuta crocuta. Next base: position 1,703,513 of record NW_027527459.1, on the reverse strand, counting down.
AAAAAGACCCCTTAATGGAGCCCATAGCACTGAAATGCTTGACATTCAGCAGTGTGATCTTTCCCAACTCTTTCTAAGCAATTTTTGGAACACTGTTGAAAAACTAAAATTGTTCTTGTCACAGTCGTTTCTGGCAGGGGGAAAAAAAGGAGAGCAGTCGTCAGGGTTGCTTAGACGTCTTGTCCCCATGTGGACTCAGTGCAAAATTCGAAACCCGCGGTCACACAGCCTCACAAAGAGTCTTGCCTTGACATCCACAGATCCCTTTAAACTGTCTCCTTTGGTGTGTTTCTAAGACAGGAAAGCATCCTCGCCTACCTGTGACCCCTGATCAGATCCAGTCTGCCTTTTTTGCCCTCAGGTGGTACAAGAGGAGATCCCCATTCCTTCCAGCTTCGTGAGGCTGAGTTACCTGAGCAGCCGTACTCCTGGCTATAAAACCCTGCTTCGGATCCTTCTGACACATTCAGCCATTCCCGTGGGAATGATAAAAGTCCATCTCACGGTAGCCGTGGAAGGGCGACTCACACAGAAGTGGTTTCCTGCCGCAGTGAACCTCATCTATACGTTTGCCTGGAACAAAACCGACATCTACGGACAGAAGGTTTGGGGCCTGGCAGAAGCTCTGGGTATGTTGAACTAATTCTCTGTAAATAGCGTTGTGTTTCACAAAACCGAAACTACTGGCTGCATATTAATTTGTATGTGGAATAATTACATATGGAAAAATGATGCCTTTTATTTAAAGGATCTAAGGCATTTTTTTCACTCAAGCCCTCTCTGTGGGCCTATTTAGAGTTCCCTTTTGACACATTGTTCAACTAGTTTAGTTCTCCTTTCCTGATGGCTACGTACCAGTGGAATCGAACACTATCTGACTTGTAACTGTCTCCAGTGCTGAATATTGCCTTCTAACTGTGACCTTTGGTGTGGCATTCTTTAGGCCATGTTTTTGAATTTGACATTTAGACTGTCATTTCCACTTAGAAACTACAAAATTTTTACTTCTAGGCATCTCCACTTATTGTCTCTTATGTCTAAGATAGTTAGACTCCATTAACTTGTTACTTCAGTAGGGTACAGTTTTAAAAAAATCATCTTACCTTCCTCGTCCTTTTTATTTTCTATTTCAAGACTTTAAAACCTAGAATCTTGCAGACAGTAGGGACTTTGAGCCTAGGGTTTTCAGATATTTAATTGTCTCGGGCAAATGACATTTTTTTAATGTTTATTTGTTTTTGAGAAAACAGATGGAGAGAGCGCACACACAAGCAGTGGAGAGACAGAGAGAGAGGGAGACACAGAATCGTAAGCAGGCTCCAGACTCCGAGCTGTCAGCACAGAGCCCGATGCGGGGCTCAACCCCACAAACTGAGAGATCATGACCTGAGCNACATTTGAAAAAATTAGACTGACACAGATTTGCCAACTTCATTTTTTAATGAATAAGAATATTTGCCAAATAAGAATTTGCCAATAAGAATATTTTTGCCAAATAAGAATATTTTTAAAAGAAAGGGAAAAAAAGCCACTACAATCTACTGCTCGCCTACATAGTTTCATAAGGAGAGAGATCTCTTAACATCAAAAAAGGGAATATTTTGCCTTTAAAAATGACAGTAAGCAGTCTAATACTGATGCTCAGAATGAGAGAAATAGACAGACAGACAGCAATGTCTTTGTTTCTTTCACCCTGTGGAAGACAGTGAAAACTTCCTTAAAGGGACCCGACAAAGGACTATGGAGTCATAGTCAGGAGCCATTGAATCTTGTGTCTTCAGGCACTATCTCATGGAAACCACCCATGGACAGATGAGAAGACTATTTTTAAAGTTCTCCAGAGGAGATATTTTCATATCCTCCCTTGGAAGTGTCTGTCATAGAACAACTCCTTACAACTGACATACATCTTTTAGACTAGAGTGTATCAATTTGCTCCCTCTCTTTCCAGAGGAAAACTAATAGCTGGGAGAGATCCTTGCCCAAGAGACCCTCATATACCTAAATAATTAACTCCCCTCTGTTGGACTGTATTAGAATGCAAGAAACATAGAGTGGTTCAGATTTCCTCCGTTAGCGGGAAGTTCCTGTAAAGACATGGGAACGTAAGAAAGTAAGAAAGAACAAGAAAAAGTCCTGGCAAACTGCAGCCTTGCTGAAGTTACACTGTAGTTCTAGAAAGCCAGCATCTGTTTGATCAGACAGCTCCGGTTGGAGCAAGAGGCCACTGCCTCCCTCCATGGTGACTCAGCTATGCTGATGCCTGAACTCATCACTTCTCCTGCCAT
>NW_027527459.1:1699314-1700411 GCF_008692635.1 Crocuta crocuta | reverse complement strand
CCTGCCATATTAACTACCCTCCCTTTCTTTCAGCTCTTCAAACCCCCCAGTCTAGTGACTTGCTCTGTATCTTGCATTCAGTCTCCTCTTACAAAGAATGTCAGATTGTGTCAGTCGGTCACCATACAGCAGACACCCTAGGCAGACCTCTACCATTAGGCTAACTACCACCACTCCGTATGGCCAGCCTATGGAGACCTGCTTAATCCTGATTTCAGTGAGTGTAGTGGCTAAGAGAACAAGTCTGGAGCCAGACTCCTTCCCTGGGTTCAAGTCATCACTTCTCTACTTACTAGCTATGAAACATTGGGTCCATTGCTTAATCTCCAGGTGCCAGAGTTTCTCCATCTATAAAAGGAATATCATAAGGAGAATGCTCCTCACAGGTTATTATAATGTGAGGATTAAATGAGATAAATAATGGAAAGTGCTTCACACATGGTAAGCACTCAACAGATATTCTGCTCTGGTATTGGTTTTTCAGTTCTGCTATGGCCAGGGTATTAGGATCACAAGGTATAAAGTATGGGGCCTATGCAGTTATTTGTTGTCTTGGCTTCTCTAAGTAGGGAACTGGGTATATAGCAGGCAAGCACTCAGTTAGTCTCCAGTTTCCCTCCTTGTCTCACACACACACACACACAGATACACGCACGCACACACCCATGCACACAATCTCTTCCCTGCCCTTCTCTGTGCTGTGAGAGGCTGGCTTCTATGGACGGCATTGCCTTTGCTCTCTGGCTTCCCATTTGGTCAATAGGTGGCGCCATCTGGAGACCACAGAATGGAAGGAGACTGAGGTCAGAGTATTTACCCTTCTTCCTGCCTCCCTGCAATTCTGGCAACAACTACATTAGAAGATGGCAGCTCCCAGTCAGAGTGGCTAAAATGAGCAAATCAGAGAACTCTAGATGCTGGCGAGGATGTGGAGAAACGGGCACCCTCCTACACTGTTGGTGGGAATGCAAACTGGTGCAGCCCCTCTGGAAAACAGTGTGGAGGCTCCTCAGGAAACTAACACTAGAACTCCCCTATGACCCAGCAATAGCACTGCTAGGAATTTACCCAAGGGATACAGAAATGCTGACGCATAG
>NW_027527459.1:1695052-1699292 GCF_008692635.1 Crocuta crocuta | reverse complement strand
CAGTTGCCCGTCCTCCACATCCCCAAGCCCTCTGGTCTTCTGTATCGTCATTCCCTCCCTTTGCCCCTGCAAACCCAGAAGGCTTCTCAGTGTTGTCGGTCCCTGAGTGGGTCAACATCCCTGGTCAATTCCCTTAACCCAGCTCCTCGTTGTACAGCTGTAAATAGTGCCTTCATCTGAGTCTCTGCACGAACACTTGAGTGTGATATGTGGCTCCTGGTGGGGCCTTGACTGGTGCATACCAGTCAAACCTCATGTTCTCTCCAGGATATTATCCAAAAGCTTTTGCCTCCCTAGAATAACTCAAAACTCCTCTAACTTTTCTCCATAGGGCTTTGTTTTTCAATTCCTTATTACCTTCCACAGAACCCCTGCTGGGCCACTGACTTTTTTTTGTTGTTTTGTTTTTACTTTCTTCTTAAGTAGTGACACCTAGCCATTTACCCAGTACACTCACTCATGAAGAGTTGACCAGGACAGTATATAGCAGTCGTTTCTTGCCAGGGTTCACATAAATGCAGTTCAACCTTACTTTTTAATTTTCTCTCTCTCTTTTTTTAAAGTTTATTTATTTGCTTTGAGAGACTAAGAGCACATGCACACATGGGTGGTGGAGGAGCAGAGAGGGAGAATCACGAGAACGCTCCGCACTGGGACTCAAACTCAGGAACCAGGAGATCATGACCTGAGCCAAAATCAAGAGCCAGATGCTTAACTGACTGTGCCATCCAGACGCCCCTAACCTTACTCTCTTAAATAATAGTTTTATTAAGATGTAATTCACATACCACAAACTTCACCCATGTAAAGTGTACAGTTGCGTAACTTTCAGTATTTTCACAATGTTGTACAACAATTACAAATATCTAATTCCGGAACATTTTCATCATCACCTCACACAAACTAGGAGTCACTCTCCCCTCTAAGCCCTGGCAACCACCAATCTCCTTTATGTCTATGGATCTACTTCTGAACATTTCAATCAAATAGAATCATACAATATGTAGTCTTTCACATCTGGCTTCTTCCTCTTGGCATAATGTTTCCAAAGCTGATTCGTGTCCAAGCATGTGTCGGTACTTCATTCCTTTCTATGACTGAGTAATATTCCATTGCTTGGCTGCACCACATTTTGTTCATTCATCAACTGATGGACATTTGAACTGCTTTACACTTTTTGGATATTGTGAGTCTTGCTGCTATGCACATTCATATATAAGTACTTGTTTGAATATCTCTTTTTGTTTCTTTGGGAAATATACCTAGGAGTAGACCTGTTGAACCATATGGTAATTCAGTGTTTGACTTGTTGAGAAACCACCAAACTGTTTTCTACAGTGTCTGCACCATCTTATCAACCTTACTTTATGCACAAAATGTGCTACTTCTCTTTCTTTTAAATACCTCCAGTGCTAAAGATTCTAAAATTGTCTTCCTTGTTGTAGTTAAGCACTCTTAATGACTTAGCTTCTGATATACCCACAGATTATTGAATAAACGACTGAAACACAAAGAAAAGCAGAGACTTTCTAGTATACACACGAGTGATGAAGACCCCATTCCTACTGTTTGCCTACGGCTGTTGGCTTGCTTTCCATTTCTGCAATACTGTTCCCAGTCACAACTTCCTGAAGTATTCTGACTATAAAATTGGTCTTAACTAAAATCTTGAGTATAAAGTCTGGCCTTAATTAAAATGCTAAAATGTATGTTGTTGGTTCATTTTTAAGGCTAATAACAGTAATAAAAGCAAGAGAAAATTGACCGACTCAGAAATATCCGAAGAGATCGGGCGCCTGGGTGGCTTAGTCGGTTGAGTGTCCGACTTTCGCTTAGGTCATGATCTCGCGGTTCGTGGGTTCGAGCCCTGCGTCGGGCTCTGTGCTGACTGCCAGCTCAGAGCCTGGAGCCTGTTTCAGTCTGTGACTCCCTCTCTCTCTGACCCTCCTCTGCTCACGCTGTCTCTCTCTCTCTCTCTCTCCTAGAAATAAATAAAACATTTAAAAAAAAAAAGAAAGAAATATCCGAAGAGAGGAAAAAAGTGTTCCTTGTGGCATTTTGGGTGCAGTTAAAGAGCATATTTTTTAGAAAGAAAACTGGCCAAGGTCTCAAGCAAAATGGTCAAAATAATTTTAAGCGTAGTGCATAAGGTGGAATATGGATTGCTTACCTGTAGGAAATGTGCCACCAACAATGGTTAAAGGGATTTTATTTACTGCCTAGTCTCCATTTGCATGTCCATGGAGACTAAGAGAATTTCTTAACAGTGGTAAAAACCTTAGAGCAGGTGGCAGAATGAAGTTGGAGACTCTGATTCTCTGCAGATGGATTGTGAGCACCTTAAGAACACAACAGACAATAAACAGTTCAGGTCATAAATGAGTGGGGACAGAAGGATCAAGTCTGTGACCGCTGAGCTCATACCTTAACAGAGATGACTGAATCTAAACAAACAATGAAGAAAGCATTTAGTTGTACTCCTGCCCAAATTTTATAATCGCTTAAGTAGTGTGAGAAGAAATGGACTAAATTTTGCACCAGATATTAACAGTGGTTAATATGACACTTCTCGGATTTGCTTTTGATTTAGATATCCTAGTACAGTCTTTTTGGTAGGCAGAATAATGACCACTGCCCCCCAAAGATGGTGATCCCTGGAGTCTGTGAATATATAATGTTACATGGCAAAAGAGAATTCAGGTTACACATGGAATTAAGGTTGCTGATCAGCTGACCTTGAGACAGGGTGATTATTCTGGATTATCCAGGTGAGCTCAATGGCATTACAAGTGTCCTTAAAAGTGGAAGATGGTGGGGTGCCTGGGGGGGCTCAGTCAGTTGAGCATCCGACTTTGGCTCAGGTCATGATCTCACAGTTTGTGAGTTCAAGCCCCACATCAGGCTCACTGATATCAGCATAGAGCCTGATTCAGATCCTCTGTCTCCCTTTCTCTCTGCCCCTCCCTCATTAATGTTCTTTCTCTCTCTCTCTCTCAAAAATATTTTTAAAAAGTGGAACATGGAGTCAGAAGGGGAGGTCAGAGTTAGAAGAAGGTATAACTATAAATGAAAGGCACAGCAGGATGAAATATTACTGGCTGTGAAGATGGGGGAAGGGAGCCAAGAAACAAGGAATATTGGTGGCCTTTAGAAGCTGGAAGAGGCAAAGTAATGGATTCTCCCTTATAACCTCCAGAAGGAGTGCAGACTGCAGACACCTTGATTTTAGCTCAGTGAGAACCATTTCAGACATCTTACCTCCTTAACTGTGAGATGAGAAATTTGTCTTGTTTGAAGCCTTTAAGCTTGTGGTAATTGGTTACAACAGTGATGGGAAACAAACCTTGACCAATATTCATATAGTCCCAGTTCTAACAGAGATTTTGGCTAAAACTGTGGCTAGAAGGTTCTCCCGCTCTTCTCCTCCTCCTCCTCTTTCATGACAGTTCAATATGAACTTCTGCCCCCCTCCCCCATTTTTGGGTGATGGAGAAAGTGGAGATCAGCTTTAAGCAGGCTGAATTTGAAGTGATGCTGAATATTTACATTGAAATGCCCACCTAGTTTGAAATGTGGGACTCTTGTTTCCCACATAGCTCAGCTGTGGGGAATTGGAGTCATCTCTCAGGGCTAGAGTGAAGAACAGAGGGTTGAGGGACAGCCATAGTGAGAAGAGGAGTGCTTGAGGCCCTAGAGTATCCCACCATGTTTTGCAATGAAACAGATTCTGCAAGCGGTGGGATAATACCAGAGTGAATAAATTACCAGCAGAGATTGTGTGAACTGCTTCCTTGGCGAAGTATCAATGGCAACTGATAAGATTGATTAATCCCAGTACAATATTGATCAAGTCGAAGAAGAGTGAAATCACCCCCAGGGTTGCAGTACAAAAACCAAAATCACTAGTTCATCTGGCTTAAAGATTTTGTTGTCTGATCTACAGACAAGACTCCCCTGCTAAAAAACTCCATCTGTGCATTTGAAATAATTTGGCCCTAGTACTTGATTCTCTAGGTCTAAATAAGGTATGATGTCTGGAAATCATTGTATATTATTTAGTTTCTTTCCCAACTCTGCTGCTCACAAAACAATGAAAAAAAATCATTAGTGTTAAGTTCACAGTGCTGTTAAAATTCTAGAGACGGCTTATTTAATTTGACAAACTGACTTGTTCAGGGGCTCTGATCTGCATCCATTATATGAATTTTGTCAAAATAATTCCCTATGTCTGCCTGGGTCC
>NW_027527459.1:1689184-1695017 GCF_008692635.1 Crocuta crocuta | reverse complement strand
TTATCAATACGTAATAATGCATTCTGCCTGGTCTTCATTTTAATTAAATTAAATTGCAGCAGTTTGGAGTCCTAGAAGTTCAGGAAATCAGCCATCGCCTTTAGTAGCACTGCTATAAACAATTCCATTTTTTTTCAAGGTTATTGGCAACAACAATTGCATAATTATTTAGTACAGTAGTTTGGCAAGAAAGAGTGGTGTTTCGGGGAGAACTAGACTTCCTAAAGGTTCACGGTGCACAGGAGTCCATCTAAATTGTGTTCGAGAGAAACAAGGGAACATTAATAGTAATAGGTGCTAAGCTACAGTTGCTTTGTGCACACAAAACATCCCCGAGAACGATGCTTTAGTGTTCATAAATTTCCCTTCAGTAAAACCCACAGCCACAAAAATAGCATCCACTGAATATTTTAATAATAAATGGGTAATGCTTTACAATTTGCAAAGTACTTTCACATACATTATCTCATTTTAATCCTTATAACATTCCTGCCTGGTCGGCATGGCGAGATGAATATGATCTTCGTTTCACAGAGGGGGAAACTGAGGTTGAAAAAGAGCAAGTGACTTGCCTAGAGTCCTCTGCAGAGTGGGGATTCAAACTCGGATCTCCCAGTCCGGAGCTCTGCATGCCTTTCACTGCTGCCTCTCTTCACTAAATTGAGCAGCCCAGCTTGCCAAGTACCCAATTCAACGCCCCAGTGGCTTGCTGTCAAAGAAGCTAGCAGAGATAATAATCTTTCATCATCTCTCTCCACTCATGAATTCATAATCATTAACTGAGAGCAGGGCTGTTTTATCCATTCAGCTTTAGAGGCATAGCACCAAGGATATGAGTTTTTCAGGGGATGGCAAAAAATGTTTGCAACCTGAAAAATAAGTATATTGGCACCAAAATATGAAAAGAAAGCCAGAAAATCAACATTAATAAATGTTTAAATAAATGTCTACAAAATGAAGCATTGTGTCAGCTTGTCAATTGCTTCTCAGTTTTCACACTTCTGTATGAAATATTTTAATGCTCGGAATGGGTTGTTGGTTGTATCCATTTTAATGTGGCTGATAAGATATGAGATAAAGCCTCCAAAAGTAAGAGTGCCGGGAGCCTACCGGGGTTTTTTAATGACCGGATACCCTGGTAACCAAGTGCTCTGTGCCCATTTCAAACTGCTGGTCACACCCATTAGTAGATCATGAAATCCATTTGGTGAGTCAACCTGTATTTTTTAATGGAATAAAACTGAATGGAATGTAATAGAACAAAAGTGAGCAGAATAGAAAGTATCAGAATGTAAAGCCCTCAGGAGAGTATTATTTTGGAAGACTTGGTTTCGGTTATACATATGTACATGTGTATGTGTGTATCTCCCCATGTGTATGCTGGGTCACAGTTTAATGAGTTTCAGGCATAAGAATTTGAAAGCTATTGGTAAGATGACATAGTCAAGAGACAGAAAAGTTAAATGATTTTCCAAACCGTATGTCCTATTTTCCAAGTCAGTGTTTATGATTGTTCTTTGCCTCCTACCCACCTCTACGAATGCATATCAGAGCATTATGGAGATATCTCTCCGAGATTGTGTGACTATATAATTTATCTTTCAAACCAAGATACTTCTGAGAGTAAAAGGGAATGCTGTTCGTTAGTATATCAAGACAACAACATAACTGGGTGCTGTTTTTTGGCCAACCGGAATACATGGTACTTTCCCTTGAAGGTTGCCCCTGGCCTCCCTGTAATCCTTCTCTCTTTAATTCAGAACAAATAGAACACTATTTATTTAGCACTTCTGAATTATGGGTCTTTCCCTTAATAGCTGTGATCTAGCATAGCAGGAAAAAACCCTTGCTTATGAGTCACTGGGTTTAGCTCTGGTTCTGCCATATACTAGCCACTAGTATATGGACTAGTCACTCACCTCTCCGACTCTATCATCTCATCTATCAAATGGAAGTAAATAGATCTTCCTCAGAGATTTTTGTACGTCTCCAAATTAGGTAACATACACAAAAATGTATATAACTGTTGTGTGTTATGCAACTGTAAGTTGATATTATTTTTGTGATGGTTATTAAGGAGGCCATGGATGAATGTTCCCAAAGGTAGGAAGCCCTTCAGGGTATGGCCTCACTCACATGACAGATTATCCTGCCCCCCGTAATATCCACTGTATCTGCAGTGCTTAGCAGATCACCTGCCTGGTACATAGTGCAAGCAGCTCAGTGAAGCTTTGCTGAATCATTAAGTAACAACCCCCTGCTTTCTAGTACAATATTGTATCCCTTTTAATCAATCATGTTGTTTTAAAAGATAACCAGTCCATTTTCAAGGTGAATCTATTTCCTAAAACCTCTCCAAAGAAAAATGCCTAAGTACTGCTAAAGGATAGTAATCTTTTGTTCTGTTTTGCACAGGGAGGGGAAGGGGGCTGTTCGTTTGTCTTGATGCACTAGAGAGAAACCAACCCTCCAGCCACCCTGACCTTTTTCTTAAATCTCCGAAAGATCCCAAGCCTCAAGTCCTTGCACACATGCTGCTCTCTCTCTAGAATGTTCTTCCCTGTATTTCATAAGAGAAACCCCTTCTGCATAAAGAGGCTTTTCCTTGCTTCTTTATTCTATTTTAAATTCTCTTGTTATGCTCACTACTGATATGCCTCATTTTCCCATCGTAACATTTATCGCCATGTGCGTGCGTGCGTGTGTGTGTATTGTTCTTGTTTCATATTTTTTCCTCCCACTAGAATGTCAGCTCCACGTGGGAGAGGCCAGGGGCGGGAGGAAGTGCTGTCTTGTTCTGTCTTCTTCATCCTCATACCCTGAGTGCCTGACAACAAGAGGTACCCTATAATATTGCATATTTGTTGAATGACTGAACAAACGAGTGAACAAGGACAGAGAATAAAGCAGACCCCGTAGCCTTGCCTGTATAATGGGATGACATGCCTGCCCAGGGAGAGGAGAGCAGCGCCTGGGTTTGCAAAGGCACTCGTAAATGTGGGTGTGAGCCACTACATGATCCTGCCTTGGAGGGACCTAGGTCATCTGGATTCCAGGGTCACATGTATACAGCGAGGCTCGAACAAACCAGCCCNCGGAAAAAAAAAAAAATCTCCAAATATTAGGTTTCAGTGTACAGAACCTCTTGGCAAAAGTGTTGTGTGACTGTCTCACTGCTGGATGCTTCTTACTTTTCCTCCTGTACTTTTCATTCATCCAACTACCTCACTTTTCTTTTTTAATTTTCTAAAATTTTTTAAATTTAAATTCAAGTTATTTAACATATGGTGTAATAATGATTTCAGTAGTAGAATTTAGAGATTCATCACTTACATATAATATCCATTGCTCATCACAAGTCCCCTCTCTAATGCCCATCACCCATTGAGCCCATCCCTCCACCCAGCACCCCACCAGCCACCCTCAGTTTGTTCTCTGATTTTGAGTCTCTTATGGTTTGTCTTCCTCTCTGTTTTTATCTTGTTTTTATTTCCCTTCCCCGTTGTTCATCTGTCGTGTTTCTTAAATTCCATATGAGTGAAATCATATGGTATTTGTCTTTTTCCGACTGACTTATTTTGCTTAGCATAATACACTCTAGTCACATCCACGTTGTTACAAATGGCAAGGTTTCATTCTTTTTGATCGCTGAGTGGTATTCCATTGTATTATACCACATCTCCTTTATCCACTCATCAGTTGATAAACATTTGGGCTCTTTCCATACTTTGGCTATTGTTGATAGTGCTGCTATAAACCTTGGGGTGCATGTGCCTCTTCAAATCAGCATTTTTGTATCCTTTAGATAAATACCTAGTAATGCAATTGCTGGGTCACAGGGCAATTCTACTTGTATTTTTTTGAGGAACCTCCATACTGTTTTCCAGAGTGGCTGTGCCACTTTGCATTCCCACCAGCAGTGCGAAAGTGTTCCCCTTTATCTGCATCCTTGACAACATCTGTTGTTTCCTGAGTTGTTCATTTTAGCCATTCTGACAGGTGTGAGGTGGCATCTCACTGTGGTTTTGATTTGTCTTTCCCTGATGATGAGCGATGTTGAGCATCTTTTCATGTGTCTGTTGGCCATCTGGATGTCTTCTTTGGAAAAGTGTCTATTCATGTCTTCTGCCCATTTCTTCACTGGATTATTTGTTTTGGGGTGTTGAGTTTGATAAGTTCTTTATAGATTTTGGATACTAACCCTTTATCTGATATGTAATTTGCAAATACCTTCTCCCATTCGGTCAGTTGCCTTTTAGTTTTCCTGGTTGTTTCCTTCCCTGTGCAGAAATTTCTTTATCTTGATGAGGTCCCAATACTTCATTTTGGCTTTTGTTTAGCCTTGGAGACATCTGTAGTAAGAAGTTGCTGCCGCCAAGATCGAAGAGGTTGTTGCCTATTTTCTCCTCTAGGATTTTGATCCTGTCTCACATTTGGGTCTTTCATCCATTTTGAGTTTATTTTTGTGTATCCAACTACCTCACTTTTAGCACTATCATGTCTAAACCTTATTTTTTGTAAACTGCTAGAGTGTACAGATCCTAAGTATTATCCAAGCAAATCCAGTGATTCATTAAAAAATAATACATTATAACCAAATAGAGTTTATTTTAGGACCACAGAAAAGGTTCAACAGTAGGAGATCTATTGCTATAATTCACCACCTTAATAGATTAAAAAGAAAACTATGTGAATATTTCAATAAGTGCTGAAAAAGCACTTGATAAAAATTCATCACCTGATTCTGACACTCCTAGTGAGCCAGGAATAATAGATAGATCAACAAAGCACTTCAGGCCACTGGGCAATGTGTCAAATTGAGGAGCTGCTGGGGTCATCTTATCGTATGATAAATCACTAGAGAATGGGAAAAGGTAGAACTTCTAAGAACACATACATGTTCTCAATAGATAGCACTGTATCTGTATAGTCTTGGTCTGTTGTTGCCATGGCCTTCATTTGGTTTCTTAGGTCTTTTGTCTTTTGCTGTTATTGCTTGCTGTTGTCTTGCATTAATCTACCATTTTAAAAGAGTGGGAAATATTTATTGTTGCATTTAATGATTCTTTTTGGATAAGGAAGCTTTTATCTTGTCTTTAGTTACCTTTTAAATGTCATGAAATTCTTTGTAGATATTCCTTGAGGTTGTGAGGGAACATGTGAGTTTCTCACACTATCAGACTACTTTTAATTATGTGTCGCCTTTATAAATGCAACCATTATGGTTTCTGAAGCCTTAGCCTGAAGCTGTTGAAAATCATCTGCTTAATCTTGTCATATTTTGCACATCAGCTTCATTGTATAGCATCTTTACCTTGCCTATTTAATGTCAATCTCCTGTCCCAGCCTTATAGATGAATGTCACAGTCACTGAATTGGGTGTCAAAAGCACTGTGGCCCTCCGCCTTCTTGCAGTCCCCACATCATACAGATGCTACTGCTTGGAGCAGTAGAATGAGCATTCACTTCTTTTTTTTTCCCAATGTCTAATGGCTTTGGGGGAGCAAGCTGCAGTCTTTCTGTAGACACCAGTATAATAAAGTTTTCTTTATCAGCCACTGTTAATATTTGCAAGATGACTAAGTCAAAGGTGCAATCCTGTGACCAGAGGACAGAGCCCTCTGCAGAAGTAACAATCCTATCTTGACAACCGATGACTCTTGGCTAAGAAGCATCCCATGAATATCTCTGTGTGGAGGTGAGGGACAGAACACAGAAAGACAGACATCCAGACAGAATTAAGGATGTCACAAGGGAAGCAGTCGCATCATTCAGAGAATGTATTCTGCTATATTAATGTCTCTTTCCTCACCTGCCTTCCCAATACATACAT
>NW_027527459.1:1687602-1689167 GCF_008692635.1 Crocuta crocuta | reverse complement strand
CGAGACACTATAGCAGCTCCTGGAAGGTGTAGTCCAGGCGCCCCCCGTCCCCAACTATCTCGGCCCACTGCCAGACCAGTGTGTCCTCTGCAGCTCCTCTGAAATATTGATGAATAATTATTTTTTCCTTTCTATTACACTGTTCTTCCTAATCGCCACTCTAGAGCGCCAGATGCTAAATCGGTGGCCTGTACCCTGCTGTGTGGGTGATCAGATGCGATAGGCAACAGGCTGCCCTGGGAAATGGCAGTGGTCCATTCTGCTCAGAGCTGAGACTCAGCTGTTACAGTACCAGGTGGAGTGTAATGTCGGGGCTCAGCATTCCCATTGCCAGTCCCTGAGTAGCCTCTCTGCCCCTAAATTTGATTCTATGAAACAGAGTAGGCATTTAGTGTATCACAGTCTGCCTCCACGAGACAAGTCTAGGACTGGTTGCTTCTGTATTTGCCAGTTTCCTGTGCATTTGGAGAGTCGCTCCACTCTGTGGGGTGGAATGTCTGCGTTCTCATAAACTGATTGCAAGTTCCACGATTATGTTAAAGTGGGCTGCTGTCGGAAGGAAACCTTGCCTTGTTAGTCTGAGCAAGGAGCCACGTATGAAAATACCCGACACACAGCCAATCTCATTAAAGTTAGTTGAAATTTTGGACAAGTCTTAAGTATAAATTGTAACTTTATTAGCTCATAGAGCTTTCTCCCAAGAAAAGAAATCTAATAAAAATTAGAGAGAACTTATTAAGTAGCTGCCTTGTTGCTATTTGCTCTGACTAGGGGGAAAAAGTAATATCATTGCAGGGTTTGCAGCCAATGCACTTTTTTGTTGTGGACTAGAGAGCAATTCAGAGAGCAGATATGAGGTGAAAAGAGTGTGTCTCATTACCATTGCATTGAGAACTCTTTAATTGATACTTTATGTAAGCATTTCCTGCCACAGAGTTAGGAGGATCTTTAACTGTTACTGAGAGGGAAAAATCCGGCTCCAAACCACCATTGGAGGTCACCAGGGCACACTACTTATTTGCAAAGCAGCATAATCACCTTCCGGAGAAGGGATTCTAGGGGAGCTCACCAAACCTACCGTGTACAAAAGGCAGATCCTGACAACGGTAGGGAAGGAGATGATAGCTTTCAGGGAACGTGTAATTGTCACTGTGATTATTTATTAATCGAGACTTTTAAATGTTGGCAAGAGAAGCAGAAACCGTGGTATTCTGCACACCAGCATGGCCTTAAGTGTGCTTTCTTGCCACCTGACTTTGCCATCATGAGATACGGTGCTCTCTCTGGCTTTTGGGGGTAATCTCCAACTTGAGCCAATCAAACACAGTCTTGAAAGAATGCACTTTGGAATCATAGAGTGTTAGTGCTCAAGGGGCACTATAAGAGTTATCTGGTGCAAAAGTCTTTGATGTGAGATCTCTATTTGGATTTTAGGAGGTCAGTGAACTCCTTAGAATTGTATACAAAATTGTGTGTGCACCTGCATTTTTCGAAGAAGAAGATTCTTAACTTTTATCAAATTCATAATAAAAGCTCCCCTGATCCAAAAGGTTCTAAAAAATCAT
>NW_027527459.1:1682726-1687358 GCF_008692635.1 Crocuta crocuta | reverse complement strand
GTCCATCCTCCTCGGCCCCGACTTTTTACCAGTGAAGAAAATGACTCTCAGAGACACAGAGCAATTTGCCTGAGACCGAATAGCTAGTGAAAGGCGGATCCAAAAGTTGAAGGCTTTTCTGACTCTAGTTCCAAACCCAACTCCTTCCACTCTACCAGAGTTGTTTTAGCAAGCTCTGGGGGCCAGGAAAGGATGTCAGGGAGACTGTAGACAGCAATCATTTGTGCCATGACCGGAACCTGAACTAGAGTGTCTTTGAGATCCTTTTCATCACTGAAATTCTGTGTTTCCATCCACCTTCTTAGGCAACAGCACTGACACAGGATGATCCCAAACTAATTGACATTTATAAATTATTTCCATTTTGTGTTTGGTCTTTCCCACTTCCTATTGATCTCCCTTGCTAATAATGCTTGGTTGGGGCAAACAATGAAATGAGTTTGCATTCCACGAGTCTTCACCAGCTGGTGGCCAGGTAGAAGGGCACCCCCATCAGGACCAGCCACATAATTTGCAGGGCCCAGTGTTAAATGAAAATGCAGAGCCTCGCGTTAAAAAATTACTAAGGATTTCAAGACAGCAGAGCATTAAACAAAGTGTGAGACCCTTCATAGCATGGGCCCCTGTGTGACTGCATAGGTCACATACCCTGTGAAGATGGCCCTTTAAGATCCCTATTGAAGCTTTGTTTTAGCAGGGGAAAAAAAGAAGCCAGCCTATGATTTAAAATTGGCCACGGATGATCCACAGTGTTAGAGAGTTGTATATTCATAATCATAAGGATTTTTGGCTTACGTGTGATGCTCACATACACACACACACACACACACACACACACGCATATATAAATCAGTTTGAGTAAAAATTACCGTCTTTTCCCTTCACCCAATGCCAAAACCCAAAACTAGTTTGCTTTAATTTTTCATCTTATGACCTATTATTCTGGCATTGTTTAAGCACACATTTTCATGACCAGTTTTCATAACCAAATGACAAAAGGAATGAGTTCTCCAGGGGCATCTAAAGAGTCAGGTAGAAACAGAAACTGGAAAGCAATGCCTGACTATGAGCTACGGATATTTTAAGCTGCCAGAAAGGGGGAAAGCAGCTTCGGGGTATGCAGTGTAATGAGCCAGTACTCTCAGGCTTAGAACATTCTAAGAACAGAAAGCATTTTAAATTCAGGAATCCGAAATCTGGGGTTCCAACAGGTAAGCAGGTTTACCAACGGAGAAAATGGCTGGGATTTGGTATATTTGAGCTGGACAGATAGCAGTGGAGCAGACGCATCCTTGCTACCACGTTTCGCACTTCCCATTTTAGTGGCATTCCAGGGTTCCAAGTTTAATGCACAACATCTGTGCTTCATAAGAACTGAAGCCAAATGTTGAGTGATATCCCATTGGTTAGCTCTATGCAGAAACCAAAATATAATGTGCACAAGGTGGAATTTACACTTGCAACGCTCAAAGCAAACTCAGGCTCCTTGACAAACTAAAGGCCAGTTAGCACAAAAGAAAATATAAATTGGGCAAATCGATTTTATTAGTCTCATGTGTAGTCAGTTGTTGCAGAAGTGACCCAGTACTCCAAAACCAGACTCCTAAGTGCATTGTGCATTCTGGAGAGGTAAGAGAGCAGCCCTCCCCACACCTCTCCTAGAAAGGTAAAGCAAGAAATTCTGTCAGCAGAGCTTAAGCCTTCAGAGGGCTTATTTTCTCAGTTTTACAACATGGCCTCCAGCCCAAAAGCCCAAAGCTGAATGTCCATAAACATATGGTACACACCTAATGACAGCAACCGCAATCACAATTCAACAGCAAATGCAATATCCACAGGATTATCAACCAGTGTAAAAACGAAGCAAATAATGTTAAATTTTCTAACGTGTTATTAACTCTTTGTTTGCAGTGTCTGTAGGATATGAGTATGAAACATGCCCTGACTTTATTCTCTGGGAGAAAAGGACAGTCATCTTACAAGGTTTTGAGATGGATGCTTCTAACCTAGGAGGCTGGTCATTGAATAAGCATCATATTTTGAATCCTCAAAGTGGTAAGCAGTTTTTTTTATTTTCAGAGGATATACAATTTTGGGGCTCCTGAGTGGCTCAGTTGGTTCGTTAAGTGGCCAACCTCGGGTCAGGTCATGATCTCACAGTTCATGGGCGTGAGCCCCACATCGGGCTCTGTGCGGACAGCTCAGAGCCTGGAGCCTGCTTCAGATTCTGTGTCTCCTTCTCTCTCTCTGCCCCTCCCCCACTCCTGCTCTGTCTCTCTCTCTCTCTCTCAAAAGTAAATAAACATTTAAAAAATTTTAAGGATATACAATTTTAAAATCATAGTCTTATTTCTAATTGTCACAAATATGGGAAAAGCCTAAATGTCCCATAGTAGGTGAATGGTTTAATAGATGTTTACAGTCATGCAGTGGGACTTTTTAAAACTGTGGCGAAAGATGCATAACGAATTATACCTTTTGACTATTTGTAAGTGTGCAATTCAGTGACAGTAAGTACGTTCACAGTGTTGTGCTACCATCACCATTGTCCATTTCCAGAACCTTTCCATCATCCCAAAGTGAAAATCTGTACCCAATAAATAGCAACTCCGTATTTCTCCTCCCTGAGCCCCTATTCTACTTTCTGTTTCTATGAATTTGCCCAGTTTAGGCATCTCATGTAAAAGGAAAGCTGTACATATTCTTCAGGCTTTTCATACACGCTGCCAGGTTTCCCTCGAGAATAATTGTCATTTCCTCGTCAAGAGTGCCTATTTCTATACACTTAAGAAGCTTTTAAAACATTTGATACTGTCTTCTTAATGCTCTGTATGCACACACACACACACACACACACACAATGCTATGTATATGTATTACATGTATGTAACACATTTTGATGCAGAAACCTTGGAAAAGTACAAGAAAAAAAATAGGTGTAAAATTAAGATAGTATAAGTCCACCACCTAGAGATGGCCATGTTAGTATATTTCTTTTCCAATACAACAGTCTGGTTTCAAATTAGTGCTAGTGCAGTGAGACCTCTTCATCACAAAGTTCTATGAAACCGGGTTTTAAGAATCATCTATCATTATTGCTCTATCCCAAGTAATTAACCAGGGTACCTGACACTATAACCAACTTTTAAAAAGTAGAATAACAATTGCTGTGTTTTACGTAATCTAAGACTCCATCAATTACACCATTATTTTATGGAAAGTGCTGCCAGTTAAACTATGACATGCATTGACTGCAAGAGATATACTCATTTCAGAGATGTTAAAAATGTGAAGCAAAATGTGCACTTTGGGATTAATGAATCATCCACGTGGTACAGTTTTCAAAGGGCTTTGGTGAACTCTATCCCACTTTAAGTACAACAACCCTGTAGTGTGGCATTAATCCCATTTAAAAGATCAAGAATCTGAGGCTTAAGTAGTCACGTGACTTGCCCCGTTAGTAAACAGCTTAGAGCTGTGTGCTCTTTCTCTGCACCACAGTCGGGTATCCACCTCAATGTCAGTAGATCCAGTAAGAAGCTAGGAATGGAGTTAAGGGACAGTAGTGGGTACAAGAGAAGAGGTAGGAAGAAGTCAGGAGAAGAAGTGAAAGAATCTGGGGAAAGAGGGCAGCCCTGGACTTCACTTAGCTTTAGGTCTCCCACATCCTGAACTCGGGACAAGGCAGGGACCAGAATGCAGTCATCGCAGTCATCTTCCAACTTTGCTTTGAACTACTCTTCCTGGTCTCACTTTCTCCTAGTGTGTAATTTAAATGTTAACTAAATCAGGAGTAGGGACCACAGGTGACCCTTGAGCCCGTGCATCTCTCAGACAAACTGACCTCGCTTAGAAATGCTTCCTCCAAGTTCCGTCACCTCGTTTTGCATCCTACTGGGAGGTCGGTCATTGGTGCTCCCATCCAGCTTTCATTTGAACATCTGCTTGTAAGTTTTCACTGTGAAATCTTATTCCTTTTCATCCAAAGAGACCGATTTTGAGCAACCTTCAGTGGAACATGTGCTTTGGGTTATTTCTTCAGGAGGAGGGATGGGAATGTCTTGAGACAGTTTACACTTTTCCATCCAGCCATCCTTGTATGCATCTTACTTCCATGAAACAGCTGGCTCAGGTCAGGTTATCTTGTAAGGCCATGAACTGACTGAGGCTAAGAGATCCATTTTATAATCACACCTGTGATCTTACTTTGCTTGCACCATAGTTGGGTCAGCCAAGCCAACCAGCCACACGGGCTGGGAAATGTTGATTGGCAAAACTAAGCATGTTTGCTTCAACCGTGGAATGACACCGCCCACCACGGTCCCAGTGTGGGACACCGAAGGTGAATGAGCCCGTTGCTGTGTGCCATCGTTATACCTCCTCCCCCTCTTTCAAGGAATATTCTAAATTCCATTTCAAATTGTTTGTTTTCTTAAGAGCAAAGATTCAGGCACCGATCTAAAATGTCAACTTTTTCCTGTTGTCAAAAGGAGAATCACAGTTTTAAAAGTACAAAAACGAAAGGGCAGATGCCACTTATTAAATTATGAGGGTTTTTGTTTTGATTTGAAAGAGTTTGACATTTTAAGCAGCCGTTTCTTTTCCACTCACTTTTATTGGCTTTTATGTATT
>NW_027527459.1:1674620-1682556 GCF_008692635.1 Crocuta crocuta | reverse complement strand
GCCTGTCATTGACATTAAGCACAAAGTGGGAAATGACCTCGATCGAACCAGCCCCCGGCTGTGTGCTCCCAGTCCTGTGTCCTCTTACCATTTGCTTCACACAGGCTTCAAAATTCAGACCAGAGGGGAGCCACTGAGAAAGTTGGCTCTGGGGGCCCCCTGATTTCCACAGATGTGTTCTCTCTACTCCTGCTTCCCCAGTAATCAGGTTTTCTGTAACAGGTACCAAGTTGTTTCTGAGAATCTTTTTAACACCTTTATTGAAGTATAGTTGATATGCCGTACAGCTCACCTACCTTCAGTGTACACTTCAGTGATGTTTAGTAAATTGTAGAGTTGTGCACCCGGCACCACAACAGTTTGGGAATATCGTTGTCACCCTGAAAGGATCCTTTGCGCTCACCCCAGCCCTACTAAATCTGTTTTCAGTCTCTTTCTGAGAATTTTATTCTGAGACAGAAACCTTACGTTAGATAGTTTTTTTTAAGGGAACATTTGTTCGTTGTATCATCTCATTTGTAGGCACATTGTATTTCTACCCAAGAACTTGTCACACTTGCCAGGAAACAGATCTGAAGCCAGCTCTGCCACTGCCTTTCAGCCTGACCTTGGACACGAACACCTCTCACGGGATGTTTTCGAAGTCGAAATCCCACCTACAAAGGCAGTTTTTAGAAGCAGGAATGATAAGTGTGAAGGAGCAGCTTTGAGAAGACCAATTTAGAAAGCAATGCTCTTTCCCCCTCAGGTCAGACAGTCTTTCCTGACTGATTAAGGCAAGAGCGACCGTCTTTCCAAATTCCCCCACTCCGCTTCTTTCTGGAAGAAGCCTAACTCTTTAGGCACCCTGCTTTTTTGATCTGAGACAGATGGCAGATTAAAAACAAGAATCTATCTTCCCCCAATTTCCTCTCACTGGTTAAAAAGACACCTGTAATTAGATTGGATGCCTGCTGCCATTCAATTCTACTGTTTTTTTGTTTTTTGTTTTTTTTGGTTCCAAAATCATTATGCAGTGGGTACTTTCTAGAAGGCAGTGTTTTCAGACCGTTCNCAGAGAGTAAATAGTCTCACATTTTAAAAGAAATCAGTCCTTTAAAATTATGAGAAGTAAAAATGTGTACATGAGTCATCTATTACAGAGGTAAGCTATTTGTTCTAGTATATCTTTGTATCAAACATGTCCCCTTGTGTGTCTAAGTTATTAGAAAAAACAATCCAGGGTACTAATTGGATATTGTCACCTATCTGAAATGGATAAAGAATTTCTTTCAATGTAGCCTCCAAAATAGGCCAGTAGTTTGTCGACAAATGGTTTTACTGGGAGGGGAAGTAAATTTCCATTGATCACACTGGCGTATGTCCCAGTTTGTGTTTATATCCTCTCAGTCAGGTCCTAAGAGAAATATGTATTGCGTCCCATGTT
Organism: Crocuta crocuta; assembly: GCF_008692635.1. Taxonomy (NCBI): domain Eukaryota; kingdom Metazoa; phylum Chordata; class Mammalia; order Carnivora; family Hyaenidae; genus Crocuta; species Crocuta crocuta. The sequence continues at coordinate 1,681,130 of NW_027527459.1, read as the reverse complement.
GTTCATAAGACTGAAAAATAGTTTCTTCTTTGAAATCAGCGTAAAGCACCACCCACTGGCTTCCAAGGGGAATTTTTACTTCAAACTTATTTATAAACTTCAAAAGAAGTTCTGAGCAAGGTAGCAGGAGGGTATGAGCAGTGTGTTTGGAAGTATGCTTAGCTTATTCACACAACAGACTTTGGCTTCTTGGCAGAGAAAAGGAAAACTTAGGGGAGAACACACGCAGTAGTAGGCCCCCGTTCAGTGGGGTTTCTTTGTTGACTGTAAACAAGACACCCAACCCTCCGCAGGAAGTTGGCCTTCATATAAATAATGTGCGTTGTCCGAGGATCATTTGTTTTCAAAATGAGCATGTGTGGCGGAGTAAACTGGAAGGGAGGCAGCAGTAATTGATCAAGATTTCCAGGAACATAAACAAAATATTTTCAAAGCAACCTTTTGCAGAAGAATTGGTGTTAAATCATTGTTGCTAGATGGTATGCCCTGGTTCTATGTAATGGAAGGTTAAACAGATTCTTGAAACAACAAAAACACCCTTCAAAATGATCTATTTTTCCAGGGCAATACAAAAAGGGTTTGCCCATTTTTGTTTTGATTGCTTCAGCTTTAAACAGGAATGGTAATTTCAGTACACGGGCACTTCAGTACGTTGCATGAAAGCAAGACATCAATTGTTGAGATGTAATCAGAAAGTACATTGCCTTATGTTTTATTTCCTTTAATCATTCTTCTTCTTTGATGGAGTGCTGGGCTTTCTAACAGAAAAGGAGAGTTTTAGAATTGCAGGCTTAGAAGAATGGTTTAGAATAGCCATCTTTAGTTTTTAAATTGCCAGGAGCCTGGTAATAACATGTCATTTTGAAGGTAATTGTTAACTATACCGTTATATTGCTATAAAAAAAAATGGAGATCTACCTGTGAAAATAGATGTTAATAGCAAATCTGGTATTTCCAAGCCAATAATTGGACATATTTTTGAATGATATACCTTACAATGCATTGCTGAAATACAGACATGCTAAACAGTTGGTTTCCTCATTTGTTAGAGAACATATCATAGTCTCATTGGTAGGATATTCAGGTAGTGATCATCAGGAGGTTTCTTTTCAGTGATGTTGTGTGACTGTCATTCCAGTTCGCACTCACTTCCTCCCGACTCATTTAAATCGTAATGTTGATCATGCCGCAATTAAGTGTTTTTTGGGAAATGAAATTCAATCCTATTAATCTTACTTAATTAACTATTCTAAATCTTAAGAATTTTTTCAACTGCCAAATAAAGTTATTAATAAAAGTAATAAGAAAGTAGTGATCTTCGAGATATCTCACAGTTCCGCAATGAAAGACCACTTTGTTGTGGCATAAACTCATAGCTAGCTGCTCCTGCAGATCATATGTTGAAAAAGTAGCCAGAGATCACCTTGGGAGGGAGAGTCAAAATACTTAGACCTGAAATCTGACGGCTGTATGATGTATGGGATTTGTTTCCTGGAAGGCCCCTTCCAAGTACATGTTTGGTGTTATGCATGTGTTACCCTCTTATTTATTTTTGCCAGCAATGTTCCTATTTCCTATCAGTGGCTTCTATTGTAGGACTGTGGGACCAAAGTTGGAAGAAAACTGAAGAAGACATTTCAGGAAATGTTTAGGGAGAGTAACAGGCAATCCAGGGAGATAGATAGCAGGGGTCATGGGAGAAAAACTAAGAGTATACAGGATTGCTGCATTCATTCATTTGCTGTCAGTTACTTCAGTCTGACACGTTGGCATGCCTTCTCACATCATGGATGTTTTACCTGCCCAGGCTCATTCTGGGCGGACTTGAGCACAGCAGTACTTGTTCCTTGGATTTTCTGCCCGGGCTCAGCAGGTTTGCAGAATCATTGGGATTCTGCAAGGAGACTACAAGAGACTCAAAACCTATTTTCAACATTTGCTGAGCCCTTCTAATCACTTGGCCACGAAGATTGGCACTGAAATGCAGAAAAGAGTAAGACAGAGGGTCTGCCTTCATGGAGCCCAGGGTCTAATGGGAAAGATAGAGAAGTGATGAAAACTGTATCATAAAACTTAGTAGGTATAATAATGGAGCTATGGAAAACAAACCATGGGCACAAAGGAGAAGGAGTAACTAATTCTGCCCGGACAGAGCATCAGGGGAGAATCGAGATAAGCTTTGAAGGATAGGTAAGAGTTCCCCAAGCAGACAGGAGGAGAAGGGCTTTCAGGATAGAGGGAAGAGCATGTACCAGTGCAGACAGAAATGGAAGTATGTGACAGTAATTGTAAATAGTTCACTATCACTGGACCTCAAGATCCCAAATGAGAGGATGGTGAGAGGCGAGACTGAAGAAGTAGGCAAGGGTCAAGTCATGAAGACTTCGTGTGCCTTAGTAATAGGGAATGTACCCCTTATCCTGTAGACGGTATGGAACTGTTGAAAGATCCTAAGCCACATACAGAAATGATCTCAATGGCAGGAGTGGGGGTGATGATTTGGAGATAGGTATGCATGGAGACCGGGAGACCAAGAAGTTAAGAAAAACTGAACTCAAGCCTTAGTGGTAGGAATGGAGATGACAAAACTGGTTCAACATATTTTGGAGATGGATTCAATGTGGGCTTCGTAATGAATGAGGTTTAGAGAATGAGGAAAATAAGAGGCCCGGTCATGGCCACACTTCCAACTTGGATAAATACGCGCACAGTGATACCACTCACAAGATGAGTAGGGAACACAGGGGGAAGAGCAGGCCTTGGTAGGGGGAACAGAAAATTATGAGTTCCACTTTACACTTGAGTTTGAGGTGCCTCTGGGGCATCCAAGTGAAGAGATGGAGCAGGAAATTGCATGGCAGGTGACAACTCTGAACAGGAGAAAGTTTGGGCGTATAGTGGTACAAGGTAAAGCCGTGAGATTGGATGAGATTGCCCAAAGAGAATGCACAGTATTTTCCGGCATTTTCATAAGTCAGTATCTCTATTTCCTGCACTGATGATAGTGAGATGTGGTCCAAAAGAGTGGAAAATTCAAGTCCCTTTCTTACATCTTTGAAGTGCATTCTAGCAGTATGATTTTTTTTTTCTTTTCACAGAAGTAGATTACCTTCCTGATGGTGTTTTGCTAAGGTTAATATTAAAATTGACTGGTATTTCCTTTTCAGGAGCCAGTCAGTTGCATAGTGACAGTAATTTGAAGTCAGACAAGGGTGTGCCAGGCATCAGGAGAAAGTCAGCCAGAGATGAAAAATTAGTCACAGATGATTCACAGAGCCTAAAATGAACAGGAGATCATTAAAAGTTATTCATCAAGTGCTTCATTGAGGCATTTAGAATCCACACTGAAGGGATTGTGTGTATCAACCCCTATCACAGATAGACAAGCTGAGGCAAAGTGTCACGCTCCCGTTTGTTGTGGCTGTGCAGTTAAACAAAACCTCGCACAGTGTGTTTCACCCTCAAGATCTTTTCTGCTGGGCCAAACCTCCATGGTGCTTTGAACAACAAGAGAGAAATTAAAATGTTGCTGAGAATATTGGGAGGTAAATTTTTTTATTCTCTCTTTTTTTCTTGGATCTAGGAATCATACATAAAGGGAATGGAGAAAATATGTTCATTTCCCAGCAGCCTCCAGTCATAGCAACCATCATGGGGAACGGACACCAGCGGAGCGTAGCCTGCACCAACTGCAATGGCCCAGCTCACAACAATAAACTCTTTGCTCCTGTTGCCTTAGCTTCTGGCCCTGATGGGAGTGTGTATGTTGGCGACTTTAATTTCGTAAGACGGATATTTCCCTCAGGAAACTCCGTTAGTATTTTGGAATTAAGGTAAGTCTCCTCTAATCTCTGTTGGTTTAGTGGATAAAGACAAAGCAAGAATGCGATAACACGAAGAGAAAGGCATTGCCAGAAAGAGCAGAAAATGCAGTCACCCATATTGTAGCCCTGACCTAAGATGCAGGAATAGGGTCAAAGGACATAGGTCAACAGGCCCACTTCTCCTACTTGAAGGACCTTTGAGCACTGCTTTGGAGAACCAGGAAGTGTTGACATCCCTGTGTGTGTGCCCTTCCCTGTGGCCGCTGCCGTCACCAACATGGATCTCAGTGCTTCCAAGTGCTCGGGTAAGCCAGCCAGCCCCTGCTGGTCGCTGAGAAGACTGATCAGAAATATCTATCCCATTCTAGCAGGTAGAGGTAATGCCAGATCCAAAAGGCTCAGCTTTCTTAGTTCTCCAGGTTCAATATTTTTGAAGTGGTCACTTCATAAAAAAGAAAATGGAAGTCTGTGTTTGTATGCTCTGAGAAGGAAGGAAGAACTAGTTTTTTTGTGCTTAAAAGCTCTATTCCTTTGGGGGAAAAAAGATGAAAGCATTCATTGTTAGACTTTCTCACTCTGTTCTAGGAATTTTCTTGAGAGTACAAAGTATTGTGACACCCTCTGAAAGGAATTCATACCTTCTGGTATTCTATGTTCTGAAGTTACACAAAGCTCACAACTAAATAGACTATGGCTTATTCAGCTTATTTCTCCCTTTCAGAGGCTACAAGATACAAATATATGCCCTCTGGAGTCCTAAAAAAGGAAAGCATCCCCTCCCATTCCAGTGAGGATAGACCTGTTTCCTCTCTCCGGGTAAACAGATAGAGCCTTCCCTCCAATTGGTTATGACAGCTTTATGCCTGACACATGCCTTTGGAACTTCAGGCTAAAAGTTTCCCTCTGTTCCAGAAGACATTGTTGCAATCCTATAAACTAGTCTACAAAACAGTTGTTGCCTCAGGCATCCCCTCATTGATCTGAAAGATAGTGACCAAAAATAGTGACCTGGGAGAATAGAGACATTGATGGAGCAACTTGTACGTGCAGAGCACCATCGAAGCCAGTCAAAACATATGAAAAGTCTTAGGTCATTTCCATTTAACACCATATTCACACAAGCATAGAAATTTGAATGCATGAGGGCATTCCTTGAAATTGTCCAGATTCTCATGCTTGCTCTGGAATCTACCTCCTTTTTCTCAGTCTATGTTAGTCCTTCACACCTAGCTGAGGACATCTTCCAGTCCCAAGCCTCCATCCATTTTTCATATTAGTTCATTCCAGTTTTAAAACATTTCTTAATTATAATTGCAAGCACTATCTTAGAGAAGAAAGCTGTTAAATCCCTTGACTGATAAAAAAAAAAATAGACTGTAAAGTTAAGATTTTTATAAAGATAAAGCACATCTAGAGAGTCTAGAGAGGTACTAATTCACAGCACCCTACTCTAATCAAATGTTTATGTACCTCAGGATGTCACACCTCATGGCAGCTTATCATTTTCAACCATATATCTCTTTGGGCACCTACTTACTGGAAAGTCAACGAGGAAGGCCAAGATGTTCATATGCCTGGATTTAGAAATGATTTATATAACATTCAACATTATTTTCAGAATCTCAGGGATGCTCTGTCTACATGATGCCAAACACTGACGGAGCATTGAACAATTCATTCACCATCTGAATGTTTCTAGTCATGCAGATATTAGCTGTCAGGTAGTAGGTAAAGACAGAGACTTTGTCTTACGGAGCCTATCTATATAGCTAACCCTATAAAGTGTATATGGCTAGCCCTATGTAGCTAACTCCTCCAAGGAAAAACCGTAAGATTAGCTATAAAAACGAATACTAATACTAATAATATTACTATTAAGAAAATTCAGCTAAGTTTAGTCCTTTCCTTTGTGATTTAAATACAAATTTACCTAAGGTGCAGCAATTTTCACTCACCGATGAGATTCTCCTTTGCTCTAACGGTTCACTCATTTGCATTTTGGTGCAAAGTACCTTATGACCTTCAACACAGAGTCATTTGAAGGATAAAATAGAATAACTTGGACCCTAACTGCAAAGCAATATTCTCAGTATAAAGAACAATTCATTTCTGGCAGTGGGAAGTATTGTCCAATCTCTCTATTCATTCTTACTCCACAGTACTGTTCTCTCACATTGTCAAAGCCCTTCAAACACATAGGCGTGCACACACCATGAGCTCACACACCCAGGCTCTCTCACTTAGCCTGAGTCTCTCTAGCTAGCTTTTCTGAGCTCACATCCTTTACAGTAATTCTTCTTAACTTTTATTTTTTTTTTAATTCTCAGGCCCCTCTCAGAATTTATTGAGGGCTGTGGGCCCCGTCCCCAGAAAAAGACACACGCACACAAATGTGTGCATGCAGTTTCAGGGGTCTCCCTGCATGTACCCGCCTACCAGCAACCTACCCCTTCATAGACTCACAGTTAAGATTCGCTGGCTTAGTTTCAGAGAGAAAGTAGTTCAAAACAAAATAGTTTTCCCTTCTCTACTCTNTAACCTGTAATGTGTACATTGCATCTTTGACGTATAATTGGTGAATTTATATATTTGCTTTATAACTTCCAGATTTAAACTTCCTGAGGAGAAATAAGTTGATATAATAAGCCTTTGCTATGTTAAGAACCATAATGTTCAATCAATTTTG
>NW_027527459.1:1672145-1674614 GCF_008692635.1 Crocuta crocuta | reverse complement strand
CCTGTGACTGTCCATCAGAGAAATAAACTGATTGAAGTTACATGATCATTTTGACCTAATTGACATAACTCCTCATTTTACTATAGTCAAAACCATCAAACCAGTTTATGTCAGCAAACATTATCCATTATGTTTACTGAGAAATGAATATAATTCTTATTAGATTCACCTTTGAAAAAAAGAAAGTATCAGCCTTGGGGCGCCTGGCTGACTCAGTCACTTAAGCGTCGGACTTCAGCTCAGGTCATGATCTTACAGTTCAAGCCTCATGTTGGTCTGTGTGCTGACAGCTAAGGGCCTGGAGTCTGCTTTAGATTCTGGGTCTCCCTCTCTCTCTGCCCCTCCCCTGCTTGCATTCTGTCTCTCTGTCTCTCTCAAAAATAAACGTAAGAAATAAATAAACAAATAAATACAAAAATAAATATAATTAAAATATAAAAANCCGCCCCATGCATATTATTTATTTTACTTGGTTAAGTCATCTGTTTCCTTGGAAACACAGACTAATATAGTCATTATGTTATTGGTTGCATTTAAAGCTGTGAATGAAAGAGCAGTGTTGTCAACAGGTTATTACAGAAATGGATAGAGAACATTCTAGATCCTCACCGTCTGTCAAGGTTATTCATTACATAACTTAACCACTCTGTTCTCTGCTTCTCTACCTGTAAAATGGACTTCAAGTTATTATTTGAGCGTCCTCTCACATGTCTTCTACAGTTTAACTTGTTTTGAGATGCACAGATGTGTAGTCCTCAGCCCAAGGTTTGATGACATTTGGCTTGCTCATACTGGATGCCCTTCTAGATTTCCTTCTCTTCCATCCTCTTGTTTTATAGAGGGCCACATTGAACAATTCCAGGCATCCCTTTACATTGCAAAGATTGAAAGACTATAGATTATTTTCCTTCTTCAGCTCTGCTGATCCTAACTCTCCCTAATAGAATTTCTTTCATCTGACCTCAGAAATAATTTCATTTTCATTGGTTGCCAGTCATTTCTTTCCTCTAGCTAGCCCCCCATTGGCTGAATGAGGAGGGTAAGAAAAAGTCAGTTATGTCATTATCATTAGCAATATGTCAAGAGCAACAATATTATTTCTTGTTAGTGAAGTATATAATGCCCCTTTGCCTGTTTGCCGCAGATTTCATACATACATGCACATCTCAGTGCTCCCTTCCAGTGGGAAATTGAGGTAAGGTAATAAAGAAGGGAAGATTATAAGATCATTATATAAGTAAGGAAATCTAAGCGAGTCTCAAAAATACATTCTCTGAAGATTATTTGAAAGATAGATTCATTTCTATGTGAGGTAGTTTAGGTCTAGTTATCACTGTGGCTTTGCTTCTCAGGTTAAAACTTCATACACGTACACATATTTCTGTCACACAAAAGTGACATCACAGATTTGCGAGCTTAGTGTCAGGAAAGTCCATGGAAGTATAGGGTGCAATGTGGCACCCACTGCATGCATGACATTTGATCGTGTCTACTTTGTTTGATCCCCTTCAGTAACAGGAACCTTAAAATACCCTTCTTAGACAGCCCATTGCATCTTTGGAGAGCTCTTTTAGAAAATGCTTTCTTATACTGGACTGAAATCTACCTTCATCAAACATGCACGCAGGATCTGAGGCAGCACGGAAGTCTCTTCCCTCTTTTCCCCCAACACGCTTCCACATATGTGAAGACAGCTATCCCAGCTTCCCGAGCTTTCTCTTCTTCAGTCTCAACGTCCTCAAGTCCTTCAGCTATTTCTCACCAATCATGACTTCATCTCTTTTTCCTCGGATTATGGCCTCAGGGCCACTTTTCAGTTTTCTGAAACTAACGGGGATAATTATATGAGTAAAAATAGGAGGCACCTTACCAAGTGCTTTGTAAGAATTCAAATAAGAATATCCCCCTTGCTCCCCTCTCACCTTCTAATTTCACAAATCTGTTAGAAAACCTATAAAGCATGACTGGGAATGATTTATTCTTTATAAAAACCTCATGCTGTTATTGTTCAAGGTGCTGATATTCTCCAGATATTTATTTTGTCCTTCCATTAAAATGAAAGAAAGAAGAAAATAAGAGCCTGACAAAATCTTCTTGGTACCTTGATAGTTTGGACTCCACAAGTGTCAGTGTGACATGAAAATTTCTCTTGAGATTTTACTGTTTATGTCACAGTGACTGGTTAATATTTCCCCCACTGTCCTCAGCTTGACTCCGGTCACTGACTAGGGATTGAGTAGAACTTTCCTCCTGAGGTGATGAAAATGTTCTGGGATCGGATGATGGCGATGGTGGCACAACTCTCTGAGTATACTAGAAACTGCTGAATTGTACTTTTTAGAAGGGTGAATTTTATGGTATGTGAATTATATCTCAGTAAATTTTTTTTTAATTAAAAAAGAAGAGATGGCCCTTTTAATCATCTCGATCCTGAGAAAATCCAAGATCAACTTAAAGACCCTACCCTCG
>NW_027527459.1:1665955-1672107 GCF_008692635.1 Crocuta crocuta | reverse complement strand
CTGGAGCATTTCTTGGTCTAAAATCATATCGCAGTTCCACTCCTCTCTTCTCCTCTGAACTCATGGCAAGCTTCAAGGCAGTCGGTTGCCAGGCGGTGATGCCCATGGATGGGCCCGGGCACTTGTGAAGAGCTCTCACTGGCACCACGGCATGCCTTCGGTTGCTAGCTAGACAGCAAACTGACTGGTGGTGGATCAATCCTAAATCCTTAACCAACAGTAATTCTGAGACAGAACAAGGTCACACACTGGAAATAAATTCCATCATTTTCACTTCCTCCTTCTGAGATGTTAATGAGAGACACTGCTTTTCATAATACAGAACATCTTTCCACAGTCACAGTGACATTATTGACAGGATCAGAAGCAGCTGCAAGAAAGCCAAACCACTCTCCTCCCCACGCCTTGCCATCACCATCTCAAAACCCTTTGTTGCCACACAAATGGTTCTGTACCGTGAGAATCCGTTGTGGATGAAGCCATGTTTTAATGAGGTCCTTCTAGTACTTCCACAACTCAACTTCCTTCAGGAAGTGATTAGAGCCAGTCTCAAGCACACTCACCTGCTCATTTAGAGGCCACAGAAACAAGCAAGTGTCTCGAGACAAAGAAACTCAAAGAGGTCCAAATGCCCGAGGCCAGGTTTCTAATCAGAGCTCCTTCCTTACCTGTTGACCTTTTGTGTCTACCCACAGGATACCTACCCTTTTGAGGTGGGCCAGGGAAACAGAAAAGTCAGTGGATCCTGACCTGTGGCCCAACGAGTGAAATTTCCAGAAAGATTTTCTTTGAAAAGAGTTGAATCAGTAGGAGCAGATAGCTTCAGATGAAATCATTTTGTATCTTCCCTTCTTTCCTGACATGCCAAAGAATAAGAACATTTTCTAGTTTAGATAAAAAGATGTGTTACCTTCATGTTTTTTAAGATGACATAAAGGGCCAGGTTTAAAAGGATTTTAAAATTAAAATGACTGTGTTTCACAGATGATTATAGCCTTTTAATTCTGAGCAGATTTGACCCAAAGTCAAGCCTGTACACAGACTGCGTCCTCTATGTGAGAAGGCTCATCCCAGGTCCCAGAATGAAATAACCTAGGCAGCACCGTGTGCCAAGGGGCTTGCAAATAAGGGTCCCCCAAAGTGTTCTGATTCTTCTGACCTGACAGATCTGTTTTGCCTACCCCACTCACCCCCTTGGGAGTATAGATAATTGGAAGACACAAGGCCCTAGTAGCTGATGTACATGATGTTTTACTGACGCTATTTTGATGCAGCAATTTTCACACCAGGGATATTCTGCTGTGGTCTAAGAGAAAACTTTCCTACTTTTAATTTGTCAGATCTTTTAATATTGCTAAGTAATGTGCTCATGTAGACAAGAGATGTCCCTGTCTTATCTCTGAGATCATATAAGTGCCTTTGGGCTAGATTTGGGAAGTCCATTCCATACGAGGCTTGATTTGACATTTTGGTAAAGTGGCTCTCAGAACAGAGTCTGGAGTGGTCTGACCCTTTGCAGTGGCTGCTTCCTCAAAGGCTAGCCCAATGGCTAGCCTTATTCTGCATCAGAATCGCCAGCTGAGTCTGTTAAAAATGAAATGCCCAGGCCCCACGTCCACCACGAGGTTCTGATTCAGTACTAATGGGGAAAAGCCCAGGAAACTGCACATGTCACAAGAGCCCAAGTGGTTCTGGTAAAGATGGTCCAGACAGAAAACACTGCCTTAGAGCTTTGCCCAGCCACCAAGTGGGCTATTCCTTCTCCTTGACTCCATCTTAAGAGGAGAAGCCGGAAGGGCTTTGCCTTGCACACCTGATGAAATGATCCCTCTGGAGTCTCTAATTGCCACAACCTGCATTAGGAATAGGTGTGTCTGCTTGGATTTGGCTTGTTGAATGATACTGATGACTCTCTGTTTGTTTTTACTTGCCACTCGTGGATTACCTTGTGCACCCTAGAAACAGAGATACCAGACATAGGTAAGCAAATCACGTGGGCAGCTACCTAATGCCCCTTCTTGCCTAAGAGGCCACCTCCTAATAATGTGCTAACAGTGAGATTTTACTTTTTGAACAAGGTTACAGGAATGATGTGAAAGTGAATTTAGAAGTGATGATTCAGGTAAGTGTCTTACAAAAGAAGAGAGCTCTGCTAAGTGGGAATTTGCTGGAGGATCAGACTCTATCGAAAAGAAAACAAGATTAAGTGAGAACTGGCAGTTCAGTACTTCATGCGGAAGCAAAGCCTTAAGTCTCATTATGTTTTCCTTAGGTGATATCACAAATGAGTCTGTAAGTTCAAGCAGATTCAATGTTTTCAAGTTGCAGGTAGAAAGAGAGGTAATACAGCAATCTTCCCAGATCCAGAAATATAGTTGACAAGTGTATTAAGAGACAGTGACCATGATGACCTTCTCGAATAAGATTTTTCCTTTCTCCTTGTGACCTCATGATTACTATTTCTTCCCACCAAAAAGAAATAATAGAAAAACTTTAAACCAACCATTTACTGACAATGGCACGTAGCTCTGAAATTAATCATAATGAGTATTTCTATTCAATTTGTTTATGCATTACACTTGTCAAAACTGTTCTAAATTACCTGAAATTGCAAAGGAGAAAATTGAATTTGTTCACTTCCTAATGCCAGTTGTCATCACAATGGCACTGATAGGGTTTTTAATTTGGATTTCGTTTGGGGGATGCCACTTCCTAAATGCCAGTGCACAAGATAGCCTTGCTACTTTGGCATAACTGATTCTTTAAGCAAATTAAGTTGGTTGTCAAATTGCTTACCAGTAAAGTGTTGCACCGTATTAATTATAAGCATTAATTGCCCATTTAACAATCTATGTGATTTTAACTAGCATGGATGAAGTGATCTTCGCTAAGTTGAAGGGCATTGCTCGAATGTAAAACTAACCAGAAGGTGACAATAAGTCTAACACTGAAGTGATAAAAGAAATCTCCACATAACTCAACTTGCAATATGCATGTAGACACAAGGGATTAGAACAAATTGGAATGTAGTCCAGCGGTTTCCTTTCTCAGGTATGGCATGTTTTTAGAAAGTGGAAAGAAACCAATCTAAAAAGAGCTGACGTGCACTTGGGAAATGGCACGAAATGGCAAGAAATTACATATCAATATAGGAGACCTTCCTGACTGTTGGCTGTCAAGAAAATAACATTAATCAGATTTGAATTTTGTGTGTTGGGCTATTCCATTTCCTAAAGGCCAGTGCACAAAATTTTAGAATAGCCTAGCTGAGCAAAATAAGATATGTTGCTCAGTTAGAGGAAGACAAAGCACTTACTTACTTATTTATTTATTTATTTGGCCACCTTCAGCACTAAAGTATTCCGAAGGCACTTTGTATACACAGTCATATATGATCTAATCCAGTCTTGGTCAAAGCATAGGCTTGTTAGTGACCCTGAGCAAGCCCTCTATGGGTCTGGGTTTCCCCAGCTGAGATTTGAGGAGAATGATAATTTTAACTTCCCTCACAGGCACATTGGGGATATTCAATAATAAATGAATGTAATGCATTCCAAAGTGCTTTTGTGCAAATAACATTTCTCTTGGAAAAATAGCCTATGGACTTTCCCTAAACAAAACATGATTAATCTGGCTCAGTTGAAACTTCCATAAACTGGCTACCAAAATATTGAAGGCTGTTTCAGGGAAGGGTTACGACCCCCTTTTTATTCTAGAAAGATCTAAGGGCACTGGAGAAATTTTATTCTGAAGGCAAACATTCAACTAAATATGTAAAAACTTTTACTCAAACCCCAATTTAAGCAGTCTTTGCTACAGAAGTGCCTTGTCTGATATGACTGCCAAATCAATTCTGGAGTCTGCCGGGGCCCTTTACAGTTTATTTACAGCAGCTGTCACGGTGGTTCCAGGGTAGAAGATGTCCCTGGAATCTACTGAATTCTCTTATTTGATGAAGTGAAGGTAAGTAGAAAAAAATCAAGTATTCCTAGTGGACCTGATTTTTTTCCAATTAAAACTATAAACTGGGTCTCAAATCAGTATTTGCTGGTCCTTACCGTCATTAACATACATAAATATGCTTAGAGGGCAAATATAATTACAAATACAATCAGGAACCTGCCAGTCCTTAAGGACAACTTAATTACTCTGATGACCCTTTCCTGCCGTTTTGCTGGGCTAAGTGGCCAAGCCCTGAACACTTCCATGTATTAGTTAGTTTTGTGTCCTACAGTTTAGTTCAGCAGTAACTGAACATCAACCCTGAGACACAGTGTTGGCACAGAAGACAGAGTGCCACAAGATATGGTTCCTGCCTGCAAAGAGCTTACAGTGTAGCTGGAGAAAGAGAGAGATGTGAAAAAAAGTAGTGCTTACACCCAACACTCACACCTTGGTTTCCAGTACTGTTCTCCAATAGAAGGAACCAAGAGTCTTTAGCAAAACGATTGAATCCCGTACTGGGGAAGGGACTATAACAGATGAGCCTGGAGCATCTTGTAGTGCCCAAAGGTAAAGAAAGGCTAAAACAACACCAGAAAGAAAAACTCCTCCACCCTGATGGACATATGTCAAAGGGTTGCATGAGACAACAGGAAGAGTTCGCAATGGCTAATGCCATAACAATTTGAGCAACAAAATAAAGTAGCATTGGGTTTTCAAGCATCATATAAAACAAATATCCATGTGTCCCTACAAATATAAATTAATGGTTGAATCCATAAATAAATAGAGGAGAAGAGATCAAGCTCTCATGCAGAAGAATTTCAAATCATTTATGTAGACGTTTCACCTTCAAGGAGGTGGAGTATAACTCCATACCCCTCAAGTGTTGCCGTCACAAAGTGACTTCATAATACAGAAAGTGGGAGAGAAAGAATAATTTTACACTACCTCAGCCAGGTGATCAAGGTCAATATCAACAGTCATAAGTCATGTTGATTATTATGTACCCTTGATTTGATTTGATACGAATGGCACTTTACCCCTGTGGTCTATAACCCCTGTCTAACTAGGAGAAAAAAAAAATAGACACATTCCAGTAGAGGGCATCCTACAGTATACCTGACTAATACTCCTTAAAACTGTCAAGGTCATCAGAAACAAGGGAAGTCTGAGAAACTGTCACAGCCCAGAGGAGCCTAAGGAGACATGATGACTAAACATAATTTGGTATCCTAGATACCTGGATATCTAGATAGATATCCAGGTATCTGGATATCCAGAATACTGGAACACACTAAAAGACATTAGGTAAAAACTAAGAAAACCTGAGTAAAGAAAGTATGGACTTCAGCTTATCTATAAAAATAATGGCAATAGAATGTGATAAGTGCTGCTAGGTCACACGTACCTCTTCTCTGCTCATATCTTTCCCCCTCTACTTCTCTTGCCACACTTGACAGTCATTTCCGGTTTACTGATCTGACTCCCCCCTTGGACCATGAATTTCACGAAAAAAGGTACTATATCATGCACACAAGTAGGTCTCTGGACTGTAGCACAATTCCTAGGCACATACACAATATAGAAATGGTACTAAGGAAGAGTTCGAGAAGAGATGAGAGGCTTAGAGTAATGACCATGGAGATAAAGAGAAGTGGGCGGATTGGAGAAGAGTTTAGGAGGTAGAATGTTTAACCACAGGATGTTTCACAGAAGAATGACAGAAAAGAGGAGTAACGAACGGCTCCTGGCTTAGACAGCTGGGTGTGGGGCAGAGTTCTGGGCTGTGAGCAGTCAGAGATAAAGCAAGGTTGCTTTCCTCCAAGCTCACATGGTTTATTGAGGGATACAAATACAAAAAAAAAATTAATACGATATGTAATCCCCAGAATAGAGGTAAGTGCAATGCAGATAACCCAGACTGGAGATTTAAGGAAGGCTTTCTTCAGGAGATCATGTCTGAATAAAGCCTTAAAAGGCATATGAGGATTTACTAAGTGAAAAAAGACTTGCCTACCACACCAAGGAGTGTTAAAAAGCTTTTAAGGTTTTTAAAGGTGGGGGCCTAACAAACGTAAGGACCAAGGAAAATATCCCCCAAACCAACGTTGCTACAGCCATCAAAACAAATGGGATTAGGAAGAATCAAAATTAATGAATGAACTCAGCCATGTCTGCAGACAAAAATATCACAAGAGATTCCATGG
>NW_027527459.1:1663544-1665766 GCF_008692635.1 Crocuta crocuta | reverse complement strand
CATATGTAATCAGTTCTGTTATGCCCTGAAATAAGACAAAATGGATTAGAAAAGTGTGGTGGTCAGCTGAAAACCGGAAGCTCAGAACGGAAAAGCTTGGGAATGTATTCTAGCACAGCCCTCCCTACACCAGACTCCTCCATCTTTGTATACGCCTTTCAGTTTACAACAGGAGCCTGGAGGCTGGTGGGGCCCCCAGTGAGGCGGGAGCCCTGGAGAAGAAGAAGTAGGATTCTGAAGGATGGGGAAGGCAGGAAGAGAAGAACTTCCATTTGGGATTTGTTGAGCTTGAGGTCACTGTGAACCATCCAGGCAGTCATCTAGTAGGTAATTAGAGAACCGGGTATGAACGATAGTGATTAAAGAAAATTATTTCCTGGGATTTTCTCTCTTCTGCTTCTTTCTCTGCCCCCCGCCCCCCATATGGATGGTATTGAAACACCAGCTTCATTACAGATTAGCAGTACACACTGAATTTTTTTAGACTCAGACCCATTACTAGAAAAACAAAGTAGCATCCATCTCCTCAGTACATGAGAAAGCTACATTTATTTTTCTTTTTGTCTCTTAAGAGAATTTTCCATTTGTGACAAAAGGGAGACCCCAGGGGATGTATACTGAACAAACTACTTTGCATAACTTTACTTTTCTCTTCCTTAGCACAAGTCCTGCCCACAAATATTACCTGGCTATGGACCCTGTGTCTGAATCACTTTATCTGTCAGACACCAACACTCGAAAAGTCTACAAGTTGAAATCTCTTGTGGAAACAAAAGACTTGTCCAAGAATTTTGAAGTGGTGGCGGGAACAGGTGATCAGTGCCTTNCTAAAGATTTCATTTGACCTCACAAAATCCTGAGTGTTACCACACTCTAGTCCATCTATCTCAGTATGCCTCTGACCTGCATGGTCTCTGAAGTCCACCCCAGAGGATAGGCATGGTCAGGACTGATTTTTAGCTAATATGCATTTGTATTTTCATTAGTGTTATTAAAATGTTGAAATGCTTCTTTTCTGGTTGATAAATAGTTATTTCCCAGAGCCTTCTGAGTACCTCCCTGACACCCCACCCTCTCCCCAGAAACTACTTCCTGGAAATTCCCAGCAGTCCAAAAACTAAAGGGTTAACTCCTAGCCTGCCCTGGTTGGGATCAGGTCTCTGCTCACCTTCTTTCTACCCCTGTGAAATATGTTGAATATCTCATAGACCCTAGACATTCCTGGCTCCTGCTTAACCAAGAATTAACGAACCTTTCTCCCATTAATTTATNGACAGTCACCTTTAAGTCTGTTACTCTATATCATCCACCTGATCTCTTTAATTATTTAATCAGTATTCTCTGTTCCTTCTCCACAGTGGTGTGTGTGTATGTGTGCTTTTATTTTCGTAGGTTTTATGAAGTATTCATTTTGGTGGGTTTGAAGAAGCCAGTGTGGTCTTTTTAAACTATGACACAGATAAAACACCTTGGTTGCAGAAAAAATTAGAAAAAAGGGAGTGCAAAAAATATATTTTTATTAAAGTCACCCATAATCCTACCAACATATAGAAGGCAACTGTTAACATTTTGGCATATATCCTTCTAGACTTTTTTCTATGCATATCATGTATTTTATTTTCTAGTAATGGATTCATCATATAGAATGCTGTTCTATAATCTTCTTTTCACACTTAATATATTATGAACATCTTTTCATGCCAAAAAATATAGTGAGGTCAATGTGTTTCATCTGTTAGATGGTCACTTATTATTTCAGATTTTAAGAGGTTACTCTTTAGCCATTTGACATTTGCCATATGGGGATTAAATTCCAACTATAATCAGAGTTTAAAGCCTTCCCTTTTTTCAAGGCCATATTCAAGTCCTATGTCTTTCATAAAGCCCCTCTAGCTAACCCTAGCCCATTAAATCTGTATTTCTCTAACAGTGTCTACACCACCCAATTACCACCTGATTATATTTTGCCTTCTTTTACTTTCCAGTTCATTCTTGAATAGGAAGTTTTTTATTACCAAGGTAAACTACTTGAGCTGAGAAACTACATGTAATATTTCTTTCGCATCTCCCCCACTTCCCCAGCAATGTCTTGTGCAGTGTGGGATCCACATACATGCTCGTTGTATAACTGATCAGTTAGGTAAGTTTTATCTATACCAAGTATTCCTAAAAGGAATTTCAATTGTGCTTTAAAAATTCCCTTTTTTCTCAAAGGGACTATA
>NW_027527459.1:1653117-1663469 GCF_008692635.1 Crocuta crocuta | reverse complement strand
ATGGTAAAGTGTTTTTAAAATGTATCTTCCTTTCTTGTGCCAGCCCTCATTCCTTACACATAGTAGGTCCACAGTAAATACTTGATGAGTGAATGCATAACTCAGGTGCAACATATAATCAGCTCATCTTTCAAGGAAATATATATCAGGCTGGGTCCCACCTTTTACACTGATTTAAAACTCATGCAGGTATTATAAAGATTTCTGCATAAGAAACAGGGAGGAATCAAGCTTGTATTGTGCCTGAAATTGACATCCTCCTGTGTTGCCGCTCAAATGAAAACCACTCATCTCACCTACCACATTCAACCTGCCACATAAAGGATGAATATCTCAGCTTTTTCAAATAGAACAAATAATTGGATCACTGCGGGTTTTTTTCTTTGCTTGGAAAGCAGCAATAATAGAGTCCTGATGAACAGGATTTACATGAACTCTTAAAGCATCAGTAATAAGGGTGCCAAAATTTATCTATCTATTAAAGATAATATTAAACTAAGTTTTTCTTCTTGTCATAGCTAGTAGTACATTTTCCTTTGGCTTGATTTACTCATCTTTCTTTCTAAGAGTGGCCTTTATAATAATGCAGTACACTTTATTCATCCCGAAGCGGGCAGTGGCCCTAAGAACATCTGTCCCAGCCTTCAGAGAGCTAAATGTCTAATCCATCCAAGACAGCTTTCACCTAACATGCTGAAGCTGATGTTGGCAACATCTGCTCTGATCCAGAGAGTGAACAAGGATATTGAAAGGAGGGGACTATGTGGCTCACACTAAGTATCCACCATGTCTTCTTCAACCGTGTTAAACAGTATTTGAAGACCCTGTTAGAGATCTTCAGAATCACTCAGATGGCAGAACCGGTGTCCAGACATCAGTTGCTCTTGACATTGCCAGTCCGAACACTTAGATGCTTAGCCAGGGCACCCATCTCCTTGCCGAATACAGACAGCACTCGCCCTTGGCAGTGACTCAGAAGTGAGATTCTCATTATATGGAATGCTGCAGGGCAATTTCATAGACTTCTGTAGAAGAAGGAAAAATCATGCAAGAAGTCATTAAAACACAGTGTGCAAATTGAGGGGAGAGTATTGCTAATTGCTAATGATGTCTTTGAGGTTCTCCTGCAGGTTCTTTATCTCTTAAGAAAGACCAATTTGTTTGTTTTTTGATTTACAACTACCATGCACCTCAGCTTCTTCTTCCTTCCCCCATAGAAGACAGCAAATGTTTAATGGATTTCTTTAAGGAGAAGTTTGATTTTTCTCTCCACCTAGAAGCTAATAAAGAAAAGCTGTGGATCAGTAGAAAATGGAAATGTACATCTAGGGAGTACAATTTCTAGGTTAAGAAAGAGAGCTTGCTCTAAGACTTTAACAAGCAACATATTGCAATTATAGGCAGGCTCTCCAACATGTCCTTAATTATGCAAGGTAAGTCAAATAAATGTTAATCTGCAAGACAGCTCATTTATTTTCTGAATCTGTTCTAAAAATAGGATGAAATAAAATTTGCTTTTGAGATCATTCGTCCTAACGTCGGAATAAATTATCAGATGGGATTAAAAACCAGTCAGCAAAAGGTAAAAGGTCACAAGCCACGGGAATGTTTTTTTTCCCCCAAAAAATGGCAGCAAATTGTAACGAATGCCAGGTTAGGGAATCTACACTTTCTTGTTCAATCCATGTAATGCCAGTGTTTCTCCAGATGACCCTGTGTAAGTCACAGGACCTCGCTGTGGTTTCATACCCATGAACACTAAAATAGATGTAATGGTGCCATTGACTAGTTCTGTTACACTGGACTAGTCATTTGAACACTGGATACTGAGATGCCTCAATTGTAAACTTGAGGTTGTAGGATGATCTCCCTCCCAGCTCTAATGTATTAAAATAACTATAGCTGTTAACTTATATTGTGCCATATATTTTACAATCGTTAATGTCCACAATGATGTACAGGGTAAATCACATTACCCCCAGTTTTATAGATAAGGAAGCTGAGACTCGGATAGGTTAAGAAATTTACCCAGGTTCACACAGTTTACAGATAACACTGGAATTCAGCACTAGGATGGAAAAAAAGAGGCCTGTGATGCCTCCACTATACCTCACTGCCTGTCTTTCAGCTGAAATTCATGATCTCTTTTGGCTTCCCTAGGAGGTAGGAAATATTGGAAGATGCTTCTTAATCTAATGACACATAGTCAAAAGGAATGAAATATTTTTATTTGCAAGATAAATGACATTTATTCTAGTTCCTGTTCCTCTTAAACCTATTTCTCTGATTTTTTTTTTTTCTGACCTAGTGGTGTACTCATAGTGCACTACACAGCATTTACATACCCTTTAAAAGTAATTATTCAAGTAAATCTTCAGGAAACCTTGTTACATCTCTTTGGAAGATTCTGCAGTTAAGAACTTCACCAACTTGTTCTTAAGGGATGGAGGCAGGAAACCTTGACTTTATTAAATTTCTTGATTACAACTGGTAACTACAAATTTAAAGGAAAAATGAAAGTCTCCCTGAACAGAATTTCATATAAGATAGCCCCTGGGTACTTCTCCTGGGAATAAGTCTTTATCTGATCCAGTTTTACGCACTTTGAGTTGAATCCCAATAAAGAGAAACATTTGCCATTTTACTCATCAATACTTCAATGTAATGGGGCAAGGAAAAAGTTTAGCAAAGAGGCTGATGGTGTGCTAATCCCTGGCATTGTGTATGAGTTTGAATTGACTTTGAAGGATGCTTTTAAAACATGCATGGATGATGTAGTTGAAACTTAGGTTCCATTTATTATTTTTACTGCAACTTTCTTTAATTCTACAGAGAACTCAAACTAATGAGTCATGTAATAGATGACCAAGCACTTAAGTAGAATGTGAAATGGTACTAGGTGGGAATATAAAATAAAATTTGTGACAAGCTGAATACAATTATTTTTTTAAGTAGTTACAGAGGGTGAAGGAGTGACGGGACAAGATGAAATTAATCAATGACTTAATTTGGTTCTCTTGGACCTCGCCATGGATTCTGTCTCTGTTTCCATGTGCATCTTTAAGCAAACTGACCTCAGAACTCAGTGGGGCTTAGGCAGTATCCAGATGAGTGTGAAAAGCTCCTGAACCATTCCCTAGGAGGGAAATGATCCGTAAATCTTGACAGCTGCCAGAAGTGCTTTTAGGGTATTCATGACACTAATCATACAGGAGTCACTTTAACTTTATTAACAATTAAGAAATCTCAGGATGAGAAAGTCTAGACAAAAACTATCTGGTTTTGTCCCTACACAGATATATCTCAGGTACATCCTGAAGCTCTACTGATTCCTCCAGCATCTACATGATATTCTAAATTTGAGGTTAATGGAAAGATGCTAGAACTCTAAGTGGTGACATCTTGCTGATGTCACCAGTGTCTATGAGGGAGAGAATATAGTGCACAAACACGTATGAGAATGTTCCTTTGGTTCTCCTATGCAATGGAGAGCAGTAAGATTTTTCCTAAATTCCTTTAGTATCTGATCCATCACGGTGGCATAACCATTTGGATTGACACTAAGGCCAGCCCTCACCAAAATTCCAGGCAGGCAAGCCACAACATGAGGAAAATAAATGGTATATGTGGGAACCTACAAATAAATCAGTATTGTTGAAGTAAAAATATCCACAGGTAATAGGAAGAGCAGGAACAGGAATAGGAAGTTCTGACTTTATCCTATAGGCAAAGGATTTGAAGTGAGAGAGTGACGTAATCATCCAACACATGCATTGTTGATAAATTGTTTTGATGACAAGGCTGTATATTCACTAGAGTAAGTCTGGGGCAAAGAAATCATAGAACATACTGACATTTATAGGCACACGATGGAGGGGAATCTAATGGAGACAAAAGAAACCTTCAAAAGAAAAAGACGTGAACAGAGAGCTTGGTATCCAGGAAGACAAAGGAATCCTTTGTTTTAAGAAGGTGTAGAAAACAGTATGAAATGTTACACATTTGTAGCCATTGGATTAGGCAA
Source organism: Crocuta crocuta (assembly GCF_008692635.1). Classification (NCBI taxonomy): domain Eukaryota; kingdom Metazoa; phylum Chordata; class Mammalia; order Carnivora; family Hyaenidae; genus Crocuta; species Crocuta crocuta. The sequence continues at coordinate 1,659,445 of NW_027527459.1, read as the reverse complement.
TGAGGAGTTTGTTGGTGACCCTGCTATTAGTGGTTTGAGTAGCCATAGGGATGGAAGCCAAATCACAGTACTTTAATGAGCCAACAAGAGGAGAGAAAGGAAATACCTCTAGTGAAGATCACTCTTCCGAGAAATTCAGATGTGAGAGGTATGGTGATAAGAAGTGAGAGGACAGAGCACTCAGAGGAGGCTTTATCTATAGGAGACATGGCAATGGTTATAGGTAAATGGAAAGATAAAGAAGATAGAAAATAAATGATGAAACCAGGTCTGGAGAAGCTGGGAGGGACTAGGCCTTGAAAGGGAGGGGAGATTGGAGAGACCATTCTAAAATAATGGTAGGTAACGGTGATGAAGATAAGTCTGTAGGTAGAAGGAGCTAGAAAGTTGATCGTACTCCATTCTGATAGCCTCAGTGTTCTCTGAGAATTGATCTATTCTACTAAAAATGAGGAAGTAAAGTAAGGCCTTAAGGTACATGAGAGAGATTTAGAAGAGCCGATTAGCTAAGAAGTCTTTCTGGGTAGGATCAGCATTCTCTCACCCCTGGCCAAATTCCCAGGTCAGCTTCAAGGCATTTTCCATGAGGGCTTTCTTCCCATGTCCTTGTCTTAGAATCAGAGGTGCCTTAAGAAAAATGTGTTTGACAAAGCCTTAAAATTCAGGCAAAATATTTGTTCCTTATTGCTCATGCTATGTCCACTTCTGGAGATTTCTTGCCTAACTATGTCTTTGATCTCTGAGTTTATGGTATCTGTACCAGAGGACTTAGTGTCTATATGCAATCAGAATGAGAGCTTAATGTGTTCCTGGTAGTTGTTCTAATGCATCTGCTTATGACGGTCAAAAGATTTGACCTTATATTATGTCAGCAGCTGGAACTTGAGAACCTTCCTGCCTATTCTGTCAGAATCTTAAAGCCATCAGCTGTTGCTGTGGAGAAGTCAGACAAGAGGGAGGCACATACGCTTAGCCTTGGGTAATTGGTCCAGGAAACATCAATGGCTAATACCGAGAAACCTGTAATAAGTTCATTTAAGTTTTATAAAGCTACAAATGCATTATTAAATGACTTTGTCTTCTGCATTTATTTTAATTTTCATGCATGCATAAGATTCTAGCAAACACAGAGATAATATTTTAGAGGCCGAATACTAAAAGAAAAAAATGCCCAGGATCTGGAGTCCAACAGAACTGAAAGCAAATCCCTGATTCACCGCTCTTTAAGTGTGTGACCTTGAATAAGTCACCTAAATTCCCTGAGCTGTGGCTTCCTCATCTGTGAAGTTAGAATACTAGTTAATAGTGCCTACACAACAGTGTTTGGTAATACATGTGAAGTGCATTGTAAAGTGCACTGCCCAGCATGTAGTGTGTACACCTTAAATGCCACCTGCCATTATGATCAGCCTTGCGGTTGTGTTGCTAATAATAATACTTCATATAATAGTCCCCCAAACATGGGATAAGTTACTTAGGAAAGAGGCAAGTGCCATGTCCTTGTAGGTCAGCCCGAGACTTGATCATTTCTAAGAAGCAAGAGTCAAGGTAGGGTGGGATTCAGGTATTGTATGTGATTTGACTAGTTAATCCGTCACAACCTTGAGGTGCAGTAATTCTAGTGCTGCTTCCCGTACGTGCTGTATTTTGAGAAGCCCATGAAGGGCCACCTAACCAACGTAATTTCCGTAGGAGCTTACAGTGTCACCATTAAATTCACTCCATAAGGGTTTTCTTCAGATACGAACTACCGCGTTTAGTGCAGGGTATTGCCTGGGAGCGCAAAACCTTAATTCCTCATTCAAACACTTTATGGGGGCCTCAAGGGCATAGAGCACAGGATGGATGTGTTTGAATACATGAGATCACTTAAGGGGGACAAGCCAAGGTGGGAGCTGGTCTAGGCGGCATGGGGAAATGTGATGCGAGGTGTCCAGCAGAATGGTGACAAAGCAGGGAGAGATGGAGAAATAGCAATGATAGACTTCTCCTCTTTAGTAGTGTCTAAAATGAAACATAGAACCCTACATATCAAGACAAACAGCACGGAATTATGATTCTTCCTCTTTTTATTTAGATCACTGGCCCAGGTAACTTTGCTTCCGTGTCACAGCTCCTCGGCGCGACATCTTTCTTCTCTGTCCACTTAAGAATCACCTCAGCTGATAAAAAGAACCCCCACCCCACCAAACAGAGATCACACACTAACAGACTGCAAATCACTTAAATCATATTTTGAGTGGTGTATTATGGTAACCTATAAATAACTAATTGCATAAAATTGCTTTAGTAGTTTCTAGATGGCAGCTTTAATTAAAAGCACCAGAGACATTTAGAAGTTTAGAAATGGATGGCATGTAATTTGCCCTTTTACCAACCATAAAATGGTAATTAAGGAATTTGATTCACTTCTTCCTATTAAAAGTTTTATGAGAATAGCAAGTTCCTTCTAAATACAGTTTCTCTTCAGCAGAAGGTAGTACGTTTGCTTTATCAGTCTTCTCCAGCAGGGTCAGATGTTTTAATGTACAAATTCTTCAGAATTTAATTAGGAAATTTCTTTCAGTGCAAGATGTTTGTTTTTAAGATTCTAAAACATGAAACTGTATTAGAGCTAAACCTTTGATCATGGCCCCGTATTGCTCTACCATCAATACAAGATGGCCCAATAATTTCAAGTTTACCAAATGCATGGAGCTGACTATCAAATCAAAGAAAAGAGGAGGTCCTTTCCTTCTGAGCCTAGCATGCTTTGCTGATTCTCGAAGGAATCTGAAATCTGCAATGCGTTGACTTCCCAGAGAATCCAGAACATTCACTCCACAACAGAGGAGTCATCAGAAGACGTTTTTAGTTTCAGTGATCCTCCAGCGACACTGGATGCAGGTATAGAGTGTGAAACAACAACATGCAGCAACCCCAGATGTCTTTGGATATCCACGATTTTAACATCATCAAGAGCTAAAACACAGCTGGAAATGGAGCCAGGAAGCCCATTTGTCTTTTATAATTGATGAGTTGATTGCATTTTTTTGGCCACTTCAGCCCAAATATTATAGATGGCACCACACAAGGCATTTAGACCAGTGTTATGAAGACACTAATGACTTAAGTTATATGCACATAAGAAAAACAGCTGCTAGGGTTTGTTTTGTTTTAAGTCCAGCAGATTATCTCTAAAGTTATCTAAGCCAGATGAGCCTAAGCAGCACACTGATAAAGTGGGACATGAAGCCCTTGCTCCAACCCTCAACCTGTCTCCCCTGCATAGAAATGCACCCTATTCACTTCCCACCCTCTACTCAGAACCGGGCAGCCCACAGTGGTAAACGAAAGGGGGATGGGACAGTAAGAGGAATATTTATTTCATCCATGACATTGTTTTGAATTTCCTATGGATGGTGACAGTAAATACAGACCTGCTACTCATCAGTTTCATTATTGTTTTTACCATTTCTACTGAAAATTCACTCCCCTTACTGTCGGGACCTGGGACAGACCACTCCCACTGTCCTCAAACCTTGGCACACCCTTGCAGGTATAAAGAAAATACTCACAAAGTGGTATTCAGTGGAAAGTTCAGAATGCAATCTGTATAAACTGTGTGCTGCTACTTCTGTTAGGGTACCGGGGTACTGTGTACATACAGAGAAAAAGTGCAAAAGGAAGTTTATCTAAATGTTAGCGGTGAGAATTGCTGCATAAGGAATGTTAAGTGATTTTATTTTTTTTCCTTAGTTTTCTAAACATGTATTATTTTTATAATTCAACAAAAGACAAAACATGTTATTTTAAAATACATACATATGCATGCATGTGCACACACGCGCACACATGCACATTGTCCTGTCCTATGGCCAATCTCTGAGGACTCGGGTTTCTTTGCTTTCATAGACGACAGCTCTCCAGCAGGGGTGTTGTAGTACTGATGGTTGACACTGGGGTACTCCGATCTGAGCACAATACCGGAGACTCGTGGAAGGGTTAATACTGTAAGTCAAGGANAGGAAAAGATATTTTAATTACATTTATTATTTTTTAAGTAAAAGAAATATAAGGGCACCTGTAAGCTCAATCAGTTAAGCGTCCAATTCTTGATTTTGTCTCAGGTCATGATCTCATGGTATATGGGTCGAGCCCGCATCAGGCTCTGCACTGACAGTGAGGGACCAGCTTGGGATCCTCTCTCTCTCTCTCTCTCCCTCTCCTCGCCCCTCCCCTCCCCTGCTCATTCTCTCTCTCTCTCTCTTTCTCTCTCTCTCTCTCAAAAATAAACATTAAGAAGAATAAAAAGATGTATAAAGAATACAAATTAAAATGGCCTGTAATCTTACCATCTAGCTCTGTAATCTTACCACCTAGCTAAGTTCTGTTGATATTGAAACATAAAAAATATAAAAGTAATATATGTCTATGGTTTGAAAGTTTGAACTGTATACAAAGGTACAAAAAGCAAATGCCAGGCTTCTTCACCATAAATGCACACAACTCAGTTCTTCCTTTTAAAGGTAACCAGTGTTAACAGTTTGTGATTCCTTTGAGACCTTTCTATTTTTTCCCTTACATGAAAGGAATTGGACCACATAGATGATTCTCTACCCTGCTTCTTTCATTTAATAAAATGTCTTGACGTATGTACATATCCACCTCTTTGTTTTTAAGAGCTATCTAATATTACAGCATATGGGTATACCATAATTGATTAAGTCATATGCTTCTTGATGAATATGTTGTTGCCTTTTTAAAAAAAATCTTTTATCACTAATGTGCTGCGCTGAACAACCTAAGTTCATATATATGGACGCACTTTTGTAAATATATACATAGGGTTAATTTTTAGCAGTAGTAGAGATTACCAAATTGTCCTTCCAAAAGACTGAACACATTTACATCAACAGTATATGAATGTGGCCATTTTGCCATACCCTTAGCTGCTCTAAGTATCACTAAACCTTTTTTTGTTTGTTTGTTTAATTTATTTTTGAGAGAGAGCCTAAGAGAGGAAGGGGCAGAGAGAGAAGGAGACTGAGGGTACAAAGTGGGCTCTGTGCTGACAGGCTGACAGCCACCGAGCCCAACATGGGGCTCAAACTCACGAACCACGAGATCATGACCTGAGCCGAAATCAAGAGTCAGATGCTCAACTGACTGAGCCACCCAGTCACCTCTCATTAAACCTTTTAATGTATGTCCATCTGATCAGTAGGAAATAGTATCTTGTACCCTGTATGTAGCTTTTTAAAAAATTTTTTAATGTTTTATTTCTGAGAGAGAGAGCGTGAGCAGGGGAGGGTCAGAGAGAGAGGGAGATACAGAATCCGAAACCGGCTCCAGGCTCTGAGCTGGCTGTCAGCACAGAGCCCGATGCGGGGGCCCAAACCCATGATCTGTGAGATCATGACCTGAGCCGAAGTCAGACGCTCAACCGGCTGAGCCACCCAGGCACCTCTCCTGTATGTAGCTTTAATTTGTGTTTCTTTGATTGTAAGTGAAGTTGAATGTCATTTCATATCTGACCATTTGTATTTCTTCTTCAGTGAATTCACTCTGCCAGTTTTTCTACCGAGCTGTTGACCTTTATGTTTTGTCAATTAGAAAAGCATCCTTTGTCCCTCATATGCATAGCAAATATTTTCCAAGTTTGTAATTTCTTCTTTTTTAACCATACAGAAGTTTTGTAACTCTATATGGTCAGATTTGGCAGTATATTTTCCTTAGGGTCTCTGAGGTTTGTGCCTTCCCAGAAAAGCCTCCCAGTACTAAAGGTATTTTTAAGGCAGATGGACAGGTGTCTCAATAACCCTTGAATCATACCGTGTGTCTTTCTCCTTTGGGCCCCATGAAACGGAAAACTCAGGAAGTGTTTAGAGAAGTTTAAAACGAGAGACTTTGGAGTCAGGCAGAAAAAACTGAGTTCAAACCTATTACCAACATGTTTGAGCCACTGTTTTCTCATCAGTAAAGTGGAGACTGTGCAGAGGATGAAATGACACGCCCTGCGGTAAGCCAGTTCGTGGCACAGATTAAGTACTTAAATAAGTATGAAGATGAAAATGAGGATAAGTAAATAAGTTTTACAACTAACAAGTGTTATTAACTGGAATTGTTTCAAGGCTAGTAATAATAATTTTGCTTTCAAAACCGTTTGACTATACTCAAATTCTGCCAAACTACATTGATTGAATATTCACAGTCCTAATTTCTTTGTATTTGCTTGCAAAATACATTGTCCAACTAAAGGGGGGAAGATGTAATCATTTTTTACTGGTGGAAGCTTGATGGAAGGAAAAGCTTTGGAAAATCACAAGTGCGTACATGCCTATGGAGA
>NW_027527459.1:1652386-1652987 GCF_008692635.1 Crocuta crocuta | reverse complement strand
ATCTATATGTAAATAATTAATGGCCACAAAGCATATGGTTGCATGAATAAAAGAGAAAATTGCTGAAGAAATAGAGTGTGATATCATTAGCATATTATAGTGGTAAAATATATAAGACATAAATTTTACGATTTCAGCTATGTTTAAGTGAACAATTCTGAGGCATTAAGTATATTCACATGGCGGCGCAGCGGTTACCTGTAGATACATACGTATATGGAAAGTGTGAGAACATGTATAGGGATGACGCACGCTAACCTCAGGACAGCGGTTGCCTCTAGGGAGAGAAGGGAAAAGAGGCTAGGGATAAGGACATGGGATTTGGCTGTATTTGTAACATTTCCTTTTTTTTTTTTCTTTAAAGAGATCTGTGAAGCGAATGTCAACATCTGTGAAATTTGGGTGGTCGATGCACGGCAGCATGTAATACTATTTTCTGAGCTACCATTTGAAATACTTCATAATTAAATAAAATTCTAAGTCAGAAGTAGGGTTTAGAAAACAGCTTGCAAATTTATACCCGACAATTGAAAGCGACAGGTTCGTTTTAAATAAGGCTTTCACTCATACAGAGGTGATATTCAAAATATTTAACAACCTG
>NW_027527459.1:1644744-1652232 GCF_008692635.1 Crocuta crocuta | reverse complement strand
GCGATGCCCAAGTAGCCATGTATCAGAACACACAGCAGCTTTGGCCCTGGAGTAGGGTCTTTAAGGCCTCATCCTATTGTGGCCAGCTTTCAGCCATTATTTCCTGTTCTGATTGGATTCAAGACTGTAGGGCCTCACCAACACCTCTAGTGTGGGTCCATATGTGGAGTTCCCCAAATACCTGACCGTGAACTTCCTCAATATCAAAGAGCCTCAATAGAATGAGTCAGCTTTATTGCTGCCCAAAAAAAGTCACTGTTTCCTTGGGAGTGAGTCCTGGCCCATTTGAAGTTTCTCCCTGAGGAATCAAAGGCTTAATAACTCAAATGTAAGGTTATCTTCAAGCCCCAAGTATCAAAGCCTGGCCAGGAAGTCCCAATGTTATTTGCTCTATTTTTCTTCCAGTTTCATTTACTAGCTATTCCATTTGGTTTTTCAAAAAGCTTGTTAGACTGTGTTATAGGTTTTTGGGGAAAGGAAGGTGGGTAGGTGCCTGATTTTACCAGTATTTACTCAGGAAAGAAAGCTGATTACAGCGGTAGTTTCTCTTAGAGCTCAGGAATCATTCCTCATTTTGGAAGGCATCTGTAACCCATGGAAATTGAAGCCATAGTAATAGATTGATAGGTCCACTTTGCCCCTCCCCAAGCCAAAACCCATCACAGAATGGCCTCTGCCAAGGCTACCTACTTTGGTTTCTATCATCTTTTCTCTGTGTTTTCTTGAACAAAGTAAAATCAGAACTGTAGGCAGATTACTGCTACCCTAACCCTTCTCTAAGACTTGTCTCTCAAAAGGCACCTTCCCACCTTTCCCGGAGTAGTAAAACTGGGGACATTTCCGGGGAGAGTGGCCCAAAGAAGGGCTATTTTTAAATCTAATGATTTTAGCCTGTTAGGCTTGAAATTTTTGAGAAACCATAAATCAACACTTAGCACCTTCAAAGTCTTTGTTGTGTTTTTTTGTTTTATTCTGTTAGTTTATTTGTTTTAATTAATGCTGGGCCCTATTTTATTTTCCACGCATAGCTGGTCTAATTTTAACAGCATGACTTTATTCAAATTATCTACTTGAATGTTAAAAAAATATTGTCAGTTACCCAAAAACAAAACCACTGCCTTCTGAATTAGCCCAAAATTGATATCTTCCTAATTTCTAGAAATGCTGGAGATTTTTGAATTAAGGAACCACTGCAATAATTGTATCTGGCTCTGTGTGTGTGTGTGTGTGTGTGTGTATTTTTAAGTTTATTAATTTTGAAAGAGAGAGAAAGAGAGCATGCACACATATGGGCACGAGTGGGGGAGGGGCAAAGAGAGAGGAGAAAGAATCCCAAGCAGTCTCCATGCTGTCATTGCAAAGCCCAACATGGGGCTCCATCTCACAAACCGTGATATGGTGACCTGAGCCGTGATCAAAAGTCAGACACTTAACCAGCTGAGCCACCCAGGCGCCCCTAGCTATATTTTCAAATGCCTCCATTTCCTTGTGTTTTACCTCCTTTCTTAGACTCACAGGCTGTTACTAATTTTTTTTTTCCTAGTCGCTCAAATTGTTCTCTTTCTAGTATAGATCTTAGTCATTTATTCTATGAATATATGAAGCACTCCTGTGTGGCAGGAGCACACAGCTTAAATGTTGTCACCAAACACTGCAGTGATCTCTTGTGACAACAAAGACCTCCTGGTTATTAAACAGGTGTCCAGAAATGCCATCATCGTAAGTAATACTTCGATATATTTAACTGGTGTCAGTAAGACATTAGTGTCAGTGACCGACTATACTACTTATAGGACTCCCACTGGTTTTAGCTACTCTGTCAGACCCACATCATGCTCCCAGTAGATCTTATTAGAAAAAGAACCACGTTCACTGAGCAGCTCCACCATTTTGTTAAGCTTTTCAACCAGCAAATAATCTGGTCTACATTGGAAAACTTGGAAATTATAAGTGGACTAAAAAGATACATAGTCCCTGTCCAGGAGCAGAATGTGATCTGGTTGAGGAGAAAAGAGAGGAATCCTTAGAGAAGACTGTAAGCTAGCATTAGGTTGTGTGATATAAACTCTAAGCACTCCAAGGGTTTGGAGAATGGAGAGCTGAGTGACATTTGGAGGAAAAGGGAGAGAAAAATGAGCAGAAGGGGAACGATGTGGAGGAAAGGAATCTAAGAAAGAGCTGGACACATGGGGAAAGAAAAACTGGAAACTAGATTCTGACCTCTAGTCCTGATAGGTAAGGTTAAGTGAACTCAAAAAAAAAGAGTAAGATCAAAGAACAAGGCAAAGAAGAGAAAGTAGGGCAGTGGAGAACAAAAAGGCAACGCTGAATGGGAAATGAATAACTCAGCCCTTCCTATGAAAGATAGGATGGTCCTGAAATGGATTTGTTAAAAATGGTCCGAACTCATATCAAAAGTCCATTTTAGAGTCCGGTCAAAACACCATGCGCTCTTGGTTATAGGCTAGACGTTAGATTTGCAACCTAACAGCACTGTATCTGTTGTTTCTCATTCCTGCCCACTTGAATTGGTAAAATACATGTCTTCTAATAAGCTCAGAAGATTTCTACCATCACAAAAGAACAGTTAAGTTGTTTGACTTAAATGACAAGGAAATCCCTCCATCAAGATACTTGCAAGACTTTGGAGTCAGTCGGTGGATTGTAATTATTGACGCTAGACTTGCACTGTGTCTTGAAAGATGAGCAGGATTGGGATACTAGGAGAAAGAAAGGGTCCTCCAAGCCCAGGGAACCTAGTGCGGGCAAATAGGTCATGATGGCAAAGAAAAAAGAAAAAAAGAAAAAAGAAAGAAAAAGGTACGTTTTAGAGTCCAGTGCATAGACCAGTTGGGCCAGAGAAGTAACGCAGGACCCCGTACAGACTGATCATCAGCATCAGCATGCCAGAGATGCTGCCAGAATTACACATCAGGCTCCTGACCTCTAAGTCAAGCCGTGCTGAAGTGGGTAATCATGGGGCAGATAAACCCCAGCATGGTGTGGGTAAGCTAACAGTTAATCAAAAACGTAAATATGAGGATCACTTGTGTTAACCTTTCAGAAAGATTTCCCAGACAGAATAGATGTTATTTTATTTGATCTTTACCATAATCCACTGACATGGGCAGCTCAGCTTTTACTCTCACCTGTAAACAAGGGAAAACCCTGAGCACCAGGAGATTATGGAAAGTCTGGAAAGTCAGTCCGTCTCAACCAGACGGCACAGCCTCTACCCTCCAGATTCTTACTCCTCCTCCCATATCTCCCATGACAATGTCTGGGTGATTGAATTTAGAGGAAAAACGGGTGGGAATGGCCGTGGAAGTCACCGGCCCCCTTTAAACAAGGCACCCCAATGTTTTCAATGCCCTTCAACAAAACCTTCTGCCTACAGATGATCACACTTGTATGTGAGAATGTGAAAGAAAAAAGTCAAAAGAGTTGTTTGTCTCATCAGGTAACAGCTTTGACTAATTTTTTTCTTTTTTTTAAATTTTTTAAATGTTTTTATTTATTTCTGAGAGAGAGAGAGAGNAGTCTTTTCTACCCTGCTGTACCTCCTGCAAATGACTGTCTACCACTTCTGACTTGGTGAACTATTCTAGTGTTCACTTCATTAGTCAAGATGTACAGGTGTTGGAGGAATTTTAAACGGGCCTTCCGTGTTGTTTTTGAATGGGCACCACATGCAAATAATTATCCTACAGAAAATTTAATTATTCTTGAGTTAGCCCACTTTTGTGAATAGTAAGCCCTGTCAGGCTTAATTCCTCATATCCCGCTTGTGTTGAGTATTCAGGCCAAGGTATTCTCCTTAGTTTGCTTTTTTATTAGAACCTCGTGGTCATTCACATACCTTGAGAGAGACTCATTTTCCCTAGAGTGTAGCAACTACAATTAGGTTTTTGCTGGTCCATGGGCAATAAATGAACTTCCCCTCCCCAGGCTAATTGTTCACATAATGTTCTTGTGAGGCGGTTTGTGTCCTTAGGATGCCAGAGGCATCTCTTCACAATGTATCTGAGTAGTGTCCCAGATATTGTTGCTTGATGTTTGAAGAATTTTTCAAGGGGGGGAGGGAATATAAAATATTCAGCTTGCATTTGGTAAACCTCATTTATCTTAGCCCATATGTACAGAGGCCCCTTAAATCTCAGCCTGCAGGCATCTTTTAAACAAGAACTCTAGCACAAAAATAAAATAAGAGATGTGCATTTCAACATGAACTAGAACCATCTATTTACCCCAATCTCTCTTAAACACATACACACACACACACACACACACACCCCTCTCTTGAAAAGAAGGAAAAAAATTCATACCATTATTAGTGTCTGGTATTACTGTTAAATATTAAGAGACCACCACCACCCCTAACCCAGGACCTCCCTAAGCCAGTTGTATAATATGGGGTTTCATTTATTTGATTCTCTGCATGAAAACTTTACCATCTTCTCAAAGGTTTTCATACCAGTAGTTCAATAGTGCGACATTATCCCGAAGCTCACAAAATTGTTTTCAACCACTGCCTTGTCTGTGAATCTAACACAAGACAGCTCAGCTACTTACAAGGGCAACATAATGCTTTATGGACTTAAATCTTCTACTGCGTCTGTCCAACATGGAAAAGCCTAAAGTGTTGAAGCAGAGCCAATGTGGAAATGTCTGTCCATGATTCTAGGCTTAGAAAAAGTCACTTTCAGAAAGAATTATAGCAATGACTGAGCAATTGGGACACCACTTAGCAGCACTTCATCCTTTTCAAAGTGCTTTCATTTCATTGGCTCCTGTGAGCTTCACGCCATTTTACCCTGTATAGTAGGTAGGATATGGGTTAGGCCATCAAGACACTGAGCAGTCAAATGCCTTACTCAATGTCCTACGACTAAACTATAACAGAGGTGAACCCAGATCCCCTGATGTGTCCCCAAAGCCACTGTTCTCTATGCTTTTCCTTACATGGTCTATAGTGAAGGCAAAATTTTGAGGTATTTCTGTTTCCTTAGTAACTCTTGAGATGGTAAGGCTGGAAGACATCACGAGATCATTACACAAAGCTGTTGACAGAGCAAAGTGGATTTGGGGGAGTCTGAGCTATTCATTGCACCTAGTTACATGGATCAAATTTATGTGCAGTTAATTTAATCCACTTGATCCATGGTTCTTATTCTATTTGTTCTTAGTTGCTAACCCACTTTCCCCCCGTATCTAATCATCACTAATTGATAGGGGACTGTACTCCCCTTAAAGNGACATCACGAGATCATTACACAAAGCTGTTGACAGAGCAAAGTGGATTTGGGGGAGTCTGAGCTATTCATTGCACCTAGTTACATGGATCAAATTTATGTGCAGTTAATTTAATCCACTTGATCCATGGTTCTTATTCTATTTGTTCTTAGTTGCTAACCCACTTTCCCCCCGTATCTAATCATCACTAATTGATAGGGGACTGTACTCCCCTTAAAGGTCTTTAGAGAGAAAAATTATCATTACCTCCTTCCTAAACTCACTGTTAGAGAAATTCATGTGCAGCTCTTGACCTCATGGCATGCTTTATTTGATTTTATTCGCATTTCAATGTACAGTCAGTTCCCAAGTTACGATTTTTTTTGACTTCACAATGGCGCAGAAGCAATATGCATTCAGTANAGTCTTTTCTACCCTGCTGTACCTCCTGCAAATGACTGTCTACCACTTCTGACTTGGTGAACTATTCTAGTGTTCACTTCATTAGTCAAGATGTACAGGTGTTGGAGGAATTTTAAACGGGCCTTCCGTGTTGTTTTTGAATGGGCACCACATGCAAATAATTATCCTACAGAAAATTTAATTATTCTTGAGTTAGCCCACTTTTGTGAATAGTAAGCCCTGTCAGGCTTAATTCCTCATATCCCGCTTGTGTTGAGTATTCAGGCCAAGGTATTCTCCTTAGTTTGCTTTTTTATTAGAACCTCGTGGTCATTCACATACCTTGAGAGAGACTCATTTTCCCTAGAGTGTAGCAACTACAATTAGGTTTTTGCTGGTCCATGGGCAATAAATGAACTTCCCCTCCCCAGGCTAATTGTTCACATAATGTTCTTGTGAGGCGGTTTGTGTCCTTAGGATGCCAGAGGCATCTCTTCACAATGTATCTGAGTAGTGTCCCAGATATTGTTGCTTGATGTTTGAAGAATTTTTCAAGGGGGGGAGGGAATATAAAATATTCAGCTTGCATTTGGTAAACCTCATTTATCTTAGCCCATATGTACAGAGGCCCCTTAAATCTCAGCCTGCAGGCATCTTTTAAACAAGAACTCTAGCACAAAAATAAAATAAGAGATGTGCATTTCAACATGAACTAGAACCATCTATTTACCCCAATCTCTCTTAAACACATACACACACACACACACACACACACCCCTCTCTTGAAAAGAAGGAAAAAAATTCATACCATTATTAGTGTCTGGTATTACTGTTAAATATTAAGAGACCACCACCACCCCTAACCCAGGACCTCCCTAAGCCAGTTGTATAATATGGGGTTTCATTTATTTGATTCTCTGCATGAAAACTTTACCATCTTCTCAAAGGTTTTCATACCAGTAGTTCAATAGTGCGACATTATCCCGAAGCTCACAAAATTGTTTTCAACCACTGCCTTGTCTGTGAATCTAACACAAGACAGCTCAGCTACTTACAAGGGCAACATAATGCTTTATGGACTTAAATCTTCTACTGCGTCTGTCCAACATGGAAAAGCCTAAAGTGTTGAAGCAGAGCCAATGTGGAAATGTCTGTCCATGATTCTAGGCTTAGAAAAAGTCACTTTCAGAAAGAATTATAGCAATGACTGAGCAATTGGGACACCACTTAGCAGCACTTCATCCTTTTCAAAGTGCTTTCATTTCATTGGCTCCTGTGAGCTTCACGCCATTTTACCCTGTATAGTAGGTAGGATATGGGTTAGGCCATCAAGACACTGAGCAGTCAAATGCCTTACTCAATGTCCTACGACTAAACTATAACAGAGGTGAACCCAGATCCCCTGATGTGTCCCCAAAGCCACTGTTCTCTATGCTTTTCCTTACATGGTCTATAGTGAAGGCAAAATTTTGAGGTATTTCTGTTTCCTTAGTAACTCTTGAGATGGTAAGGCTGGAAGACATCACGAGATCATTACACAAAGCTGTTGACAGAGCAAAGTGGATTTGGGGGAGTCTGAGCTATTCATTGCACCTAGTTACATGGATCAAATTTATGTGCAGTTAATTTAATCCACTTGATCCATGGTTCTTATTCTATTTGTTCTTAGTTGCTAACCCACTTTCCCCCCGTATCTAATCATCACTAATTGANATTCATGTGCAGCTCATGATCTCATGGCATGCTTTATTTGATTTTATTCGCATTTCAATGTACAGTCAGTTCCCAAGTTACGATTTTTTTTGACTTCACAATGGCGCAGAAGCAATATGCATTCAGTAGAAACCGGACTTT
>NW_027527459.1:1642389-1644681 GCF_008692635.1 Crocuta crocuta | reverse complement strand
GCAGCACCTCCCAGCCCCATGATCACAAGCAAAACACAACCACTCTAGTTTTCTCTTTCCATACAGTATTTAATAAATTATATGAGATATTCAACACTTTATGATAAAATAGGCTTTGTTTTAGATGATTTTGCCCAACTGTAGGCTAACATAAGTATTCTGAGCACATCCAAGATAGGCTCTAGGTTAAGCTATGATGTTCAGTAGGTAAGGTGTATTAAATGATTTTAGACTTAATACTTTCAACTTACAATGAGTGTATCAGGACATAACCCCATCATAAGTTGAGAAAAATCTGTAAATGTGTGACAATTAAGTCTATAATTCAGCAAGTTTTATTGAACATCTATGCCCGGGTCTGCCGGATTTGTCAAGATACAAAAGTAAAGCATAATAAAATCTGGTTTTGCCCTCAAGGAGTTATTTCCTGGTCAGAGCATGATTAGAGAATTCACATTTAAAAAAAATAAAACAGGGGCACCTGGGTGGCTCAGTTGGTTGAATGTCCAACTCTTGATTTTGCCTCAGGTCCCGTGATCCCGGNACAAATAAATAAGAACTCAATCTCTCTCTCTCTCTCTCTCTCTCTCACACACAACAAAATAGTAGTTTTTTCTTGCTCACATCAGAGTCCAAATGGGTCTTCCTGGGAAGGTGGGAAAAATCTCTGCTTCAAGTGGTGACTTAAGGAACCAGACTCCTTCTATCTAGTAACTATCAATGCTTCTTGTATCTGACTAGCCTACGGGGGATGAGGGTGATCCATGGAGGAGCTAAACAGAGGTTTTGTTAGGGGCCACGCCTAGAAGTAGCATGCATCACTTCTGCCCACACCTAAGTACAGAGGAAGTTGGGAAATATAACCTAGCTCTATTCTCAGAAATAAAAACAGGATGACCTGAATACATAGCATTGTCTCTGCCATACTAAAGGAGGAGGGCTCTCTGAGGGAAGGATGAGGAAGAGGATGGTGGCAGAGCAAAAGCAAAGTTGAGTTCAGCTTGGACACCTGCTTTTCTGGTTTGATTTGACTAAATTTGATGAAAACAGAGAGACCAGAATGAACTAGATTTGTCACAAATTTTAAGCTTTGATCTTGGTGGGAACAAAAGAGGCTGCATTTCTAGCAAGCATTGTATCATCAGCCATCCAGGTTATTTCATTTTCCAGTGATGAGAATCACAATTACATTTGATTATCTTTGGTTTTACAGTGCTTCTCCAAGGCATAATTTTTAACAGAATTTATTTTCTTGAGCAGTTTTAGGTTCACAGAAAAACTGAGCAGAATCTTCATATATTGCAACTGCCCTGTACATAACTTTAATGGTAGATACATGTCCGTATACATTCATCCAGACCCATACAATGTCCAACACCAAGAGCGAGGTCCTATGTAAACTGTGGACTTTGGGTGAGAATGACATGTCAGTGCAAGTTCATCAGTTGTAACAAATGCACCACTCTGGTGGGGGATGTTGATAGTAGAAGAGACTATGCTTCTCTGGGGGCAGAGGATATACGGGAAATCTCTGTAGCAAGACATAACTTTAAACAGCAGTGCTACACTGGTTTTTAGATTTACTCCAAGTTCATGGATCTTCTCTGCTCACAGCAGCCCCTTCTCTGACAATATATTCCTCCTGATTATCCTCTAACAAGCATCATAAATTGGCAACTTGAGGACGAATCCAGTTCAAAAATTTAATTAATTTGGCCCACACTCAAGTTATGTAAGAAAAAAAAGATCGAGTGCATTTAAGTGGCACGTGCTATCTCTGGAGTTAACCTCAGCTCTCCCTAGAACCTCCCCTGGCACTAACTTACAAATTGGTATCACCTGCCCAACCTTTGCCACCATAGGAGTTTGTGACCCTTATTTCTGGGGCCTCCTTTTAAAAAAAAATCTTTAATGTTTAGTTTTGAGAGCGGGGAGGGGCAGAGAGAGAGGGAGACACAGAATCCAAGGCAGGCTCCATGCTCTGAGCTGTCAGCACAGAGCCTGACATGGGTCTCGAACTCAGGGACAGCAAAATCATGACCTGAGCCGAAGATAGATACTTAACCGACTGAGCCACCCAGGTGCACTCGGACCTCCCTTTTATGTGGTAGGTCATAGGGCAATCATCAAGTTACCAAAATCCCCACCACATGGAAATTCTAAGTACTTTCTCAAAACTCACCAGCTTTGTGGGGATGAAGCCACAGAATTTCTTTGAAGGATAATCCTGAAGAAGTCCAAGAGATCTACAGGAATATAAAAATTCTTAACAATCTTTTGAGAGGGCTCATT
>NW_027527459.1:1635257-1642272 GCF_008692635.1 Crocuta crocuta | reverse complement strand
AGAGGGCTCATTAGTCACTTTGGCAGTTTACTAAAGCAATGGACCATCTCCCCATGATAAAATCTCCCCACACACAAAACACTTTGCAGATTATTTCATGAAGTTCCTGAAACGAGTTTGTACACCACTCCTGTAGTAAAGTGATTGATAGCCCTATTTAGGCTACATGGGATGGGGACTAAGAGACTGGACATTGAGGGGCGCCTGGGTGGCTCATTTAGTTAAGCATCCGATTTTGACTCAGGTCGTGATCTCACCGTTCTGGGGTTCAAGCCCCCTGTCGGGCTCCATGCTGACAGCTCAGAGTCTGGAGCCTGCTTTGGATTCTGTGTCTCCCTCTCTCTGCCCCTCCTCCCACTCCCACTCTATCTCTCTATTTCAAAAATAAACATTAAAAAAAGAGAGAGAGAGTGGACATTGAACTCAGATGAGCTAAGTCTGGCATTTTCTAGGTAGGTAACCTGAATTAGTCATTCAGCCTCTGAACCTCTATCTCCTCATCTGAAAAATGACAGTAATACCTACTCCACAAAGCTGCTATGAGGATTAAATGAAAAAATGTCTGTAGAGAATCCAGCTCCATGCCTGAAATAGCCTTGTCATCCCAGCAAATGAAAATGGCTATTGTAGTTAGTGATATTAGTCAGCCTTCCTGGGTTTCAGGGGTGCTTGCCTGGATTTCACCCTGGGCCTATCAGGAACTCAACCTGGTCATTCAGGTTTGGCTTACCTATCACTCTGAGACACCACTTGTGACCTTCATTTCGCCAGCCCATTCCCCAAGGTTGCTCCCATGGCATACTGGACATGCTCTAAACTAATGCTTATCTCAAGGCATTGTAATTGCCTGGTTCATCTCTGCCGCTAGCTTCTGAGCTCTGTTTTATACTACTCTGCTGCACTCCTAGTGCCTAGCACTGTACCTGACATATAATAGATACAAAATAAATCTAATGAATTAATAAATTAGGAGAAAGAGGTAAACTTTTAGAAAAGTACTGGCTGGTGGAGGTAGAAGAGCTCTTCATTCACTCGGCCTTGCCCTGAAGGTCAAAGCTCTGAGAGGATCAGAAGGAACCGAAGAGAAGACACATGCGAAAAACTGGCCTTTCTTTCAGCCAGCATTCTCGGTTAACTAGCCTAAGCATATCTCTGAAGCCCTTTAAAGTACCTTCTGAGTCATGAAAGAAAGGACATTCCAGTCAGTAGAATATTCATTTGAATGCTTATCATTTTTAATTTGTACTTAAATCCTTTGGAAATTGACCTTTACTGTATACAGTATACTGTAACTTTTTTTTTTTAAACAATATCGGATTGAATAAGTCACACCATTCACTAGTCATGGAATATTACAATGGCTTTTTTAGACTCTCTTACTGAAGAAATCCTGTTCTCATTGTTAACCACACAGTGAAATCATCTCAAGTGGTCATTAAGCTCAGCTGCCTTCCAACCCTAGTGACACACAGATATTTGTAATACCTCCAAGTTCTAGAAGCTCCATTTAGGGGCCACCTAACAAGAGAACTTAACAGGCTTACTGTGCAGAAGCAACTTGACCCTTTCTGATTCTAGCGGGTAATTAAGTGGACAGTAGTCAGATCAGTTGGAGAATGGACTTTTCTGCCTAGTGGAGAATATTCATATAGACCAACATACGATACCAATTTTCAGAGAATTGAATTGCACATAAACAAAGCAAAATATTTTAATCTCTCTTTGATTTAAAGAGTACTTTATGATCAACAGCTAGTGTCAGTTAGACAATTCTGCCCTCTCAGTATTGGAGATTGAGCTGACACCAAATTACATTTAGGAAATTTCCTGAAAGTTTATTTTAACCATTTATCTCTGTATCATAAAATTAAACAGCACATTGTGTCAGGGGGGGAAAAAAGCTAGTATTTCCATTTTCTGGCTGCTAGGGCTGTTGATGGAGAGAATTTTATGACTACGTTCCATAGCTCATATTCTGAAAGAAGGTTCATCTTTAATATAGAAATAATAAAAATGTAGGTGGCCTCAACAGCTGTAATTTTTATAAAATAAATACAAAGATGCCTTCTGCCAGTGTTTGAAATTGGCATTCTGCACGGCCAAATACTCTGATCTCCACTGTTACCTAATTTGGGATTTTAGCTGCTATTTCCAGGCTATTAACCTCCACATCTGGGCTCCCAGTGACCTCACATCAGGAAATCCCTGCTGTTTCAGTATTGAACAGCAGTGTCCTCTGCCCCAACAGGTGATACTTTTATTAGTAACTATCCAGGCTGCCCCGGCTTTAGGCAATTGTCGTCTTAAGAATTATAGCATTTATTCATTGGAGGATAAGATGACAAGGGAAGAAGTCAAATAATTTCGCCTGTAATTTGCAGCTGTTTCATACAGAGCTATGCTTCACAGAGAAAGGAGCCTGCAGTTCAGATATTATATAATGTCCCCTACTTTGCATAAGACATTGTGAATAATTTTTTTTACAAGATGCACTTTATTTATGAGCAGGTCCCTCCATAGAAAGAGCTTGTTAGGGCTTAATGTTGATGAATGGAGACAGCACCATTCACACTTCCAGGTTATGGTCTGTCAGTGCTTTCATTATATGCACTAATTTACAAGGATTTATTTATTTTCTCACAAATGTAAAAATGTGCTCCAAGCTAAACACGCTGTCTGGGTGTCTGAGCCTGATGTTTTCCTTGCTGGAGGTGGGGTGGGGTGGGGACTCAAGCTATCTGCGGTATTCCTTTCACCCCCTCCCCTACCCACTGCTTCACCTTGTGGTAAGCTCAGAGATCTATATACTTTTGCTTGCTGTGGAAATGAATAGTGGTTACAATTTTAAACCCTGGAAGTCAGTAAGTGCATCAGCGGACGTGGCCGTTGGAACAGATTATGCCCACAACATTAGGTACCACATTTTGGAAATCTGGGTACAACAATACCAAAATATAAAAGTCAATTGAATCTGCAGATCTTGCTAGCCCCAGATGGCTTGATGTGCTCCGAAATCATTCACATCTCCATATCTGAAAATAAAGCTTA
Source organism: Crocuta crocuta (assembly GCF_008692635.1). Classification (NCBI taxonomy): domain Eukaryota; kingdom Metazoa; phylum Chordata; class Mammalia; order Carnivora; family Hyaenidae; genus Crocuta; species Crocuta crocuta. Next base: position 1,639,224 of record NW_027527459.1, on the reverse strand, counting down.
AAATATACTGGGCATGTGCCACCTTCTCCCACTCAGCCTAACAAACGGTAATAGATCATGCTGACGGCATCATCGACATCCCAGGGCTATAACAATACTCATTATGGGAGGGGAGACCACCCCCTTCCAAGTAATGGCAAAAATAATTCCTTTTCCTGCCTGGGATTTCCTATTTGGTTTTTAACCTCAGTGAAAATTAAATACCCCTTAAACCTCATCAGTGGAGAGTTTGTAAAACTAGTTGTTTGGGGAAATCTGTGTGTGTGTGTGTGTGTGTGTTTATGTGTTGGTTGGAGAAAGAAAATGAGAAGAAATGAAAATATGTACATACAAAATACTCCTCCATGCACTAGTAAAGCATCTATCACACAGCCCCTCAAAGACCTTCCTGCTATTTCTTTTTCAACTCCAAACATAAATATGACCCAATCAACGTTAATTAAAGAGTCTCACGATAACGGAGTCTTTTGGAATTTGGACCACGATAAAAGAAATTGCTACACAAATACATGAAAAAATATCCTACAAACTGTCAGCCAAATAAGCCCCGAAGGCCACTAGTGAGTATTTAATAAGCCTCATCTGTGGAATTCAGCTGACATGAACAGAGAGAGAGCGATTCCCTGTGTTTAGAAGTTAACAGAACTTAAAAGTGGAAAACCACATAAAGTGCACGATTACCCTCCCTGAACCAGCAAGAAGTCCACCCTGTGATGAGGGTGAGGAATGTAGTGGTCCCGGGAACAGAATTGCCCTCCCTGGTGTCCACATCAAGATGCAAGGACCTCCCCAAATATACTAGTTCCTGGAGGAATACATTTCTTTATACCTTTTATGAATCTGTTCCAACTTTCAAGCAATTAGAATCTCTAAATTTACCACCTCCTCGTTAGAGCAACACTTCCACGATATTCCTCTTAGTTCTGTGCACCCGGATTCTTTGTCCTTTGGCCTTCGCACAACTTGGCAGAGTGACATTCAGTACGTATCTGGTAAATAATTCATGATTTCAGACACTTCAGGCTCTCAGCCTTTCTCTCTCCAGACCTGAGTCGTGATCTTTCAGCCCATCCTCCTCTGACAACCAAATTTTAAAGTTCACACTCCCTGATAATTTAACACAGAGTCAGAGAAGGTAGTCACAGGCCTGGCACCACAAGGCAGACCGAACACTAAGCATTCGAGATGCTGAGTTCGCCAAAACAAAAATAAAAAGCAGAGGTAGCCCTTGGTTCATCCTCAGTCCACATGTTCCGGAGATGAAAGAACTGTTGACTGCCATCATCCTTTGACCTGCTCAATCTTAAAAGTCTCTTTTAAAAACCTCCTTAAAGGTCCTTATGCATCTAAGATTGAAAAAGGGACTTACGGACATGAAATTCCCCTTGTTTGGACACGCAGGTTTCCTTGGAGAACTCTCCAAAAACAGAGACAGATGACTTTAGAGGTATTCGGGAGGAGTGAAAATGAATCTGTAACTTTTATAGATGTTAAGGATTAATACTTCATGAGGAACATCAAGATTAATCAAAGTACACCACGAAGCCAAGTCTAACATTGACCTCCTGCCAACAAATTAGTTCATCTAAAAGCAGTTTATTAAGTTGGGTTTATAAACTGTCTTTAGGTGAGTTCACTCTTGGCCCAGAAAATGATTGGGTGTGTGAATATGTGTGTGCATGTGAACACACACTAGAAGGACATGCTTGTTATCACAGATGTTCCCAACTTTAATATGCATTCTGTGTTTCCCAAGGTCTGGAGAGAGAGATCAGAAAAGACTAAATTGTAGACTAGTGTTAAAGTAATGCCATGTGGTTATTTTCAAGAGCACTGTCAAAAGCACCAAGGGAAGCGGGAACACCATATGTTCTTTATATGTGTCTGACACTTTTTAAATGTATTATTTCATATGATATTTATAACAAGCTAGGCAAAGAGTAACCAGCTCATCCCAGTTTGGCCAGGACTGTCCCAGTTTTAGAACTGAACCCTGCCTCAATCCCAAACTAAGACAGTTGGTCACCTTTGCTTACGTAAGGCAGTAATCAATGTTCTGAGACCAATTTCCAGCATGGGGGTGGGGGGCCCACCAGCAAAGCAGTCCTCAAATACCAGCTGAGTGTCCTATAGTTTCGCTTAATTCTGACACTATCTACCCGGAGAAACTCCATTCCCACAGGTGAGGGGCGCAGGCCCACAAAACTGCACCCACAGCATACACACCCTCTTCAGATGCCAATCAAACCTGCGGGTTGTCACCAGCTATCGATTGGAAGTTCCAATGGCTCCCTCCGTGGGTTCAATTAATGAGCTGGAGGGGCTCACAGAACTCAAAGAAACGTTTTACTTGGGATCACCGGTTTCTTATAAAAGGACATAACTCAGGAACAGCCAAGATGGAAGAGACACATAGGGCAACGTGTGAGAGAAAGGGTGTGGAGCCTCCATGCCCTCTCCAGGCACACGTCTCACCCCAAATCTCCATGTGTTCACCAACCTAGAAACTCTGTAAAGCCTCTCCTTTCGGGGCCTCTCCTTTAATAGAGGCCTTATGACATAGGTGTGGTTGACTGAACCATTGGCCATTGGGGACTGACCTCAATGTCCAGCTCCTCTCCCTCCCCAGAGGTCTGGGGGTGGGACTCAAAGTCCCAATCCTCTCTTCCTGGAAGGCTGGCTCTCCTGGCAACCAGCCCATCCTCAAGCAGTCCAAACGTCCCCTCGTTAGCACAATAAAAGACACCTTTGTCTCTCTTGCCACTTTGGAAATTTTCAGTGTTAGCGGCTCTGTGTTAAAAACAGGGACGAAAGCCAAATATATATTTCTTATTACAAATCACAAAATCTCAGATTATCTTTTCCATATTTTACCAAAGAGGAGGCTAAAATTTGGAGAGACGAATGACAACCAAAGTCGCGTAGGAGTTGGAAGTGACTAATTCAGTGTTAGAACCCCAGCCTCCTACCCACTATTATATATTTTCCTGGCTGTAATTAACACAATGTGTAAAAACTACCGTGAGAATTTTATTGGCTTTCATTTTTTCCAGAAGTTTGACCATTCCCTTTGTGACACCATAATTTCGCTCTCCAAACTCCTCTTAATAGATAATACAGAGAAAAAAGCAGTCCAGTTTATCAGAATTATTACAAACTCTCTGTGAGCTGAGCGTGAATTGATGACAATAACTTTTAATACCTTCCAAGTCACTTATTTCTAATGCAACCATGAAAAGAAGCAGCGGCGTATGCATCTGCACCCAAAAAGAAATGTAACATATGCTGTCTCCCGGGTCTCTTCCCATTTATCTTAAGTGGGATTTTTCTTTCTGTTTGTGGGGGTANGAACATATTGGGGGGTGGAAATGTAAAACTACACAACACAAAATGATTAGACCTGGCTTTATTTCCCCCTGTTACGTTTTATCATTTCTTCTCAATACACAAAGAAGTGACTGTGTGTCCGAACAAACCTCTCCCATTACTGTCCTGTCTGTGCTGAGCAAAATTGAATCCATATGTCTTAAAAATGCCTTTCCGTTTTTCTGGCTTCTTTCAAAATACTGATCTTGGTGCAAATGTGGCCCACTAGACTACTAATGCTCATTTGCTCTTTCCCACCAGGCATCACAGTTGATAGGCATGGATTCGTTTACTTTGTGGATGGGACCATGATTCGAAGAATTGATGATAATGCTGTGGTCACAACTGTAATCGGCTCAAACGGTCTGACTTCCACACAGCCGCTGAGCTGTGACTCGGGAATGGACATCACTCAGGTAGGCACCGCTGGTTTCCAAGCGCTATCGCCGTTTGGCATCATGGAAATGGATAACAATTTTCTCATACAGAAATTAGGTAGAAAGGAGGCCTGGTGTATGTGTTATAACATCAGATAGGAGAAGTTTCTCTTTCTGCAAGTTACTTTTTTCCTCCTCAGAAAAACTCACTTGGGAGTACTGCT
>NW_027527459.1:1625128-1635206 GCF_008692635.1 Crocuta crocuta | reverse complement strand
ACTGCTGGCTGGAATGTTGGCATAAGAATAAGAATAAAGGCTCTCAGATTTGAATCAGTTGGAGGGTAAAGGTCAGTCTTTTATTGAGTATTTTCCAAGTTCTATAATTTTATCATTTTTAAATAATACAGTAACTCACATTTGGAAAAGCACTGACTACTGAGGTCTGTAGAAATCTTTTGTAATGCGGGGCACCTGGGTGGCTCAGTTGGTTGAGCATCCGACTTAGGCTCAGGTCATGATCTCATGATCTCGCGGTTTGTGGGTTTGAGCCCCGTGTCAGGCTCTGTGCTGACAGCTCAGAGCCTGGAGCCTGCTTCGGATTCTGTGTCTCCCTCGCTCTCTGCCCTCCCCTGCTCACGCCATCTCACTCTTTCAAAAATAAATACATTAAAAAAATTTTTTAATCTTTTGTAATAAATATATGAGCATGACTTGTTATTCATGTGTATGTAAATAGCTGTACTTAGGGCATTTGAAAGTTTTAAATAGAGGCAACATTCCCTCTGAGATCTATTTTACATTTAATTAGGAAAGCTTTTTGTCAGAACAAAAGGGAAAATTCAGTGTACCTTCCATCTGAGTCAAAAATTCTGATTTTACCACAGTTGTACAAAATCAAGATTGGACATGTAGAGAGATTATAGAGCACAGTACCGGCATCCTCTGGGTGTCTTCCTCAGCCTGCACTGTGAGAGAAATAGACGAGACAGTTCTCAAAGGGACTTTTGAGCGCTAACAGTCCATGAACCTGTGACTGTGATGAAGTAGATTATTAATCTTTCCAAATGAATTAGAGTAGAAGTTGAGAGTTTTAGGACTGGCTAGTGAGTGTATCAGAGAGAGTGATTTTGACTGCAAATAATGACACATGTATCTAAAAATAGTTTAGGGGCACCTGGGTGGCTGTCGGTTAAGCGTCCCACTCTTGATCTCGCTTCCAGTCATGATCTCACGGTTCGTGGGTTCAAGCCCCACATTGGGCTCCGCCCTGATAGTGTGGAGTCTGCTTAGGATTCTCTCTCTCCCTCTCTCTCTGCCCCTCCCCCGTGTATGTGCACACTCTTCTCTCTCTCTCTCTGTCTCTCTGTCTCTCTCCCCCCACCCCCATCTGTCTCTCAAAGATAAATAAATGTAAGAAAATAAAAATAAAAATAGTTTTGGGTACCTGGGTGGTTCAGTCGATTGAGTGTCCGACTTCAGGTCAGGTCATGATCTCACAGTTCATGAGTTGGAACCCTGTGTCAGGCTCTCTGCCGTCAGCATGGAACCCACTTCAGATCCTCTGTCACCCTCTCTCTCTGCCCCTCCCCCAATCATTCCTTTCTTCTCTCTCAAAAACAAAAACAAGATAAACATTTTTTAAAAATCTCAAAAGATAATAATAGCTTACACTATAAGGTCTCATGAACTCACATAGTGAGATGATCAGAGGTAAGAAAGACGCCAGTAGATTTCCTTCTTGAGTCACACTGGCAAGAATCGAATCATGTGCCCTTGCCTCCACCAGTCACTGGCAAAGGGGAAATGGGATCTTAAAATGGATTCAGACCCTCTGGAATTGGGCCACTTCCCTAAGCATGTTGCTACCTAATTCTTAAATGAAAATCAGACTTCTGTTGGCAAGGAATGAAGGGTCCCTGCTGGGCGGGCAACCAGTGATACCCTCCACGGCTAGGGCATCCTGTTGCTTTGCTCTTTGTACCACCTGGAACCTAGGATCACAAGGCAAATAAAGCGAACACATCGGCTGGAAACCTTGCTTTACTCATTAGCTCTGTTATCCCTTCCCATCTCCATCCTCCAAACATACACGTCTCTATAAAACACTAGAAAAGGGCCCATTTGGGGGGATTTCTTCTTCTCCATGAGCCCCTCCCTTACCTCTGAAAGGCAGAAAGTAATCAGATATGGTCAACTACTAAAATATAATGGGCCTGGAAAGGCCTGGAAAACTGACCCCATGAATGAACCATTCTTTAGAGAGACTTGAGTGAATCAGGCTATCAAGCGTAGAGCAACCTAACTTCCCATGATGCAAAACTCTGAGGAAGGCAAGGAAAAGGAGCATTATTTATGGCAGGAAGGAAGGGTGTGAATGTGTTTCTATGGAGGAGGGGGACGAAAGAGAGAAGATGCACGTATATGATTCACTTGTGGTATATTTTTAACTTAAAATAGGACACTCAGTATTGCAATCAGTCAAGTCTAAACAACTTATCTGTTTCTGTGTGGAAAAGTTATGCTCAAAAGAGAATGCTTTGCCTAAATAGAGCAAACATATGCTTCTCATCACCATGAGAAGGGTTCTTTTCCACGTGGCATTTGCTAGCCAGAATTGCCACAGTAAAAGCTACCTCATCCCCTTCAGGTTAGGATGTAGAGCACAGCCCAGTGAAGAGGAGCCCCGGTAACCAGGACGCAGAATCACATTTCCCCTATGGCATTTCATTCCAAGCCTCAGTTTCCCTCATGCCCTCCCTTCCTTTTTCCTTACACAGCTTCAGCTGTAGAAGAACAGAAGTTTTGGGGGATAGATGGGGAGCAGAATGGGGTGGGGTGGGAGGTGGGTATTAGAAATTAGCAAGGCTATGGGTCACCGGGGTGGCTCAGTTGGTTAAATGGCTGACTTCAACTCAGGTCATGATCTCATGGTTCATGGGTTCGAGCCCCACATCGGGCTCTGTGCTGACAGCTCAGAGCCAGGAGCCTGCTTCGGATTCTGTGTCTCCCTCTCTCTCTGCCCCTCCGCCACTCACACTCTGACTCTCTCTCTCTCTCTCTCTCTCTCTCTCAAAACTAAAAGTAAAACATTTTTAAAAATGTAGAAATTAGCAAGGCTGACTGGGACAGAAAGCAGGCTTTGTGTCCAAATTTTTTGGCAGCTTTCTTTGCTGCTGTCCATTATTTCCTGTTCTGTGCTTAAAACGCCCTAAAGAGTAATTCACGTTTTTCCTCTTAGGCTGGCACAGAACAATGAGTCGATAATGATCTCTACCTCAGTGTCCAGATTAGGACCCTCCACCTTTACTAGGCGCCTGCTTCTCATGGTCCCAGTCCCTTAGTCTGGAGTCCTCTCTGCTGCTCCACATAGCACTCCCCACCCTCCTCACACCTCACCTCCTCCAGGGGACACTTCCCTAATGGTTATGATCCTCATTGTTGTCTCATCCTCTAACAAAACTTTAATATCACCATATTGAATGAGTTTACATTTAATATGTAACTGTTCCCTGGGTGCCTGGACGGCTCAGTCAGTTGAGCATGCAACTCCGTTTCATATCCGGCTATGATCCCAGGGTCTTGGGATTGAGTCCTGCATCGGGCTCCATGCTGAGTGGAGCCCGCTTTGGCATTCAGTCTCTCTCCCTCTACCCCTCCCTTGCTTACACGCACATAAGCTCACTCTCGCTCTCTCTCACTCCCACTCTCTCACTCTCTCTCACTCTCTCTCTCTTTCTCTCTCTCTCTCTCTTTCTCTCAAGTAAAATTTTTAAAAATATGTAATCTGTTCTCTTGTCAAACTGTATCCAACTAGTCTACCAAGGTAGACTGTATGTTCTTTGGGTATGCATAGTAAGTGCTCAGCAGACACAGTGTACCGATACATGTTACTGTGCAAAGTAGGGTGCAAAGAGTATGGAAAAGTAGTGAGAAATAAATCTGGAAGTAAGTGGGGATGACAGGGTGAAGTGTTATCCAGTAGGCAATGGGGAGTCGAGAATAACATTAAGCCGGGAAGTGCTTTTTAAAAAGATCACTCTAGGGGCACCTGGGTTAAGCATCCGATTTCAGCTCAGATCATGATCTCACAGTTTGTGAGTTCAAGCCCCGTGTCAGGCTCTGTGCTGACAGCTCGGAGCCTGAAGCCTGCTTCAGATTCTGTGTCTCCCATTCTCTCTGCCCCACCCCATTTGCACGCTGTCTCTCTCTGTCTCTCTCTCTCTCAAAAATAAACATGAAAAAAAATTTTTTTGAAGATCACTCTAGCTATTGCATAGAGAACTGAGTGGAAGGAAACAATGTTACAGGCAAGGAGACCACATAAGAGACCGTTGAAGTAATACGGGTGTGATGGGGTCAAAAGATATATATATAAATGACTAGCACCTTGTCAAAAGACTTCTATACAAATTAAATTGCTTTCCAATGTTTTTTGGATGCGTAGATGATGTTTGTTTGGGTTACAACTCATGTCACTGAACATGAACATGCTGACTTTATGTGGGTTACACAGGCAAGCAATGATGATGGTCAAGCCCAAAGGATCAGCAGTAGGGGTTAAGAACTTAGAGAGGTTAGTGAAATATTGGTGCCAAATTCAAAGAATTTGTTGACTGGACTTAACTGCAGAATTAAGGAAGTACAGGTATGATAGTACCATTCTCTGAGGTAAGGAATCCAGGAAGAAGAGAAGCAGGGTTGGGGGTGAGGGTTGAATGATGGGCTCAGTTCAGGACATGTTGACCTTGAGGTGCCAACGCAGGTAACTATATCTTGCAGGCAACTGGAAATAAGTCGAAAGCTCAAGGCCTGAAAAGGAAGTTAGATTTGGGATTATCAGTCCACACATAGGAACAGCAAATGGGACAATGGATGAGATCTTCCAGGGGGGTACCTAGCCTCAAAAGAAGAGAAGGCTTAAGACCAAACTCCAAGGATATTAATACTCAAGAGAAGGCTGAGGAATGAATAGGAGGCCACAAAGGAGACCGAGAGGCCACAAAGAAGGAGACCTGACAAGTAGGAAAACCGGGAATGCGTGCCGTGAAAACGCCAAGCGAAACAAGCTTTTCAAAAGGAAGGGAATGGTTAATGTCAACTGCTGCTTTAGAGGTCACATAAAATAAGCTGTTTTTTTTAAGAAGCCATTTGGTTTGACAGCATTCGTGACTCTGATAGGAATGCCTTTGGTGGAGTGCTAATTAATTGGAGTAGGATTGCAGTGGTAGAGTGGGAGGTGAGGAAATGGAGAAAGTGAAAATAGATCACTTTTTTGAGATGCCTGGCTGGGAAGGGGAGGCTTTGGCATGAAAGCAAATCAGCTCCCAGGTGTGTGCAAATCAGCCCCCAGGTGGGGCACAGGTGCATGACAGGTGGGGAGCACTGACTGAAATCAGCTGGGTGACAGGATAAAGTGTCTCCCGGGAGGGGGCCAGCATGTGGCACAGCTGCCCAGATGCTCGGCCTCGATGGCCAGAGCGCCCTCGGNTTCATGACTGTGCTTGAGAACATGGGTGGTCTTCAGCTGGAAGGAAGCCCCAGGTGTTTATAGTAGTACTTACAGTGACCCAGCTGGGCTTACCCAGTGCTCGGTTTCATATTTCAGTAAATCAAAATATATTGATGGGTGGGGGGCCTGGGTGGCTTCGTCAGTTGGCCGTCCGACTTCGGCTCAGGTCATGATCTCGCAATTCATGGGTTTGAGCCCCGCGTCGGGCTCTGTGTGCTGACAGCCAGCTCAGAGCCTGGAGCCTGCTTCAGATTCTGTGTCTCCCTCTCTCTCTGACCCTCCCCTGCCCACACTGTCTCTCTCTCTCTCAGAAATAAACAAAAAACAAAAAAAAAATTTTTTTAATATATTGATGGGTGAGGGTGGAGACACATGTCTAACTGAGAGCACACAGAGTCTGCTGACAGAAACAGGAGAGAAAATAGAGGCCTGTGTGGCATAAAGATTTGAATGAGTCCTATGAAGAGCTTACTGATTCTAAGACTGTGTGGCAGCATCATTCATTATCAAAAGACCTTCAGAGTCCCCGCTTTTTGAAACTTTTAAAGCCAATGCTGGACAGCAAATAATCTATGNAAAAGGTCCCCAACAAGGGAAGGTCCATCCATGGTAGCATAGTACCTTTGGAAGCTGGGAAGTAATGTGGAGAACATTCTTCTTTCTTTTCTTTGCTTTTGTCTTCTGCACTTTTCTGAGGCAAACTTGAATCCAGGGAGGAATTCCTCCTTGATAGCCTGCCTTAATATTCAGTAGATCTTGATGTCCTCCCGATAGTAATTCTAATAATAACCGCTGCCATTTATTGAGAGCTTACTATGTGCCCAAAACCATGCTAAATGTCTTATTCACACTGTTCCATTTTATCTCCACAACCGAACCACCCTTGAGAGGTCGGTATAATTATCTCCAGCTACAGTGGAGAAAACTGGTAGTCAGAAGGATTACGTGTTGTGCCATGACCATGGAGTTATTAAGTAATACAGCCAAGATTCAAGCCCAAACTTCTGACCCCCAGTGTGCATTTTTTCCAGCTTCTACATTTTCAATGACAATTGGAGATGGATGACCAGATATCATTGTAGTTAAGTGGATGACAAATGCCATCTGGTAGAAGAATATGCTGTTTATTTACAGAATGTGTGTTTAGTGGCACTTAGGAAATAGTTTAATAAAACCTAATCACCTCAAGAAATGAAATTTGCTTTGACAATAAAATCAGCCATTTGTTCAAAATCAATATCTTTTTTTGATTTACTGAAATGTGAAACTGAATTCTCGGTATAAACTCTGAAGCATAACTGCTTCAGAGCACTGCTATAAACGGCCAGGCCCTTCACTTCAGGAGATGAGTTGATTATGAAGAGATTGGACTCTTCCAGTATTTCCATTGCTGCTTTTGAATCATCCTGCTCTGCTAACTCGCTTCCATCTCGTGCCTGACTAGAATGGAACTAGGAGTTAGACCAAGTCTCTTGGTATGATAGCAAATTTGAGAGCTGACGTACTCCTTGGAGCTAGCCTAATGCTCTCCCCAAGTCAACCTGATAGCAGATACACAAGAAGCATGGACCTTTGTGTGTATAACCAATGCAGTTGACCCATTGTCCAGAAGACGCACACTTTGAGGTGTCTGTCTAGAGTATCTGATATATAACCGGTCCTTTCTAAACGCCCGTTGGATCATCTGTATACCTCCCAGTAGTTCCCAAAAGCACATGTTTGTCAAATGGGCCTAACAGGTGGAGAGAGGTATCATCTTTGGTTATGAAGGAAGGCCATAACTGGTTCTTTGGAAGAGCAAACTTTGGCCCCATGCTTTTAATCTGTTCAGCTAGTCTACTAGGAATCCCAGTCCTCCGCCCAATCATTTGATGCTGGACTTTGCGCCAGAATATTCTCACCGTATAGTAACCAGCCTCTCTTCAAATGCCTCTTATGGCAGAAAACTCACTACCTCCTCCAGGCAGCTCATTCCATCTTTGAATGTCTCTGCCTGATAGGTAGCTCTTCTGGGATACCTTTAACTTTAACTTTTTAATATTCTTTTAACTTTCACCATCTAGTCTTACTGCAACTCTTGAGGCCCTGTGTTGTTAATTTAATCTGTTTTCTATGAAATAATTGGATTAGTGAACCAAGGACTATACTGGGTACTTCCTCTATGTCATCTTACTTATCCTCATGCCAGCCCTTCAAGGTAAGTACCGTGTATTATATTCCTCTATTTTTAATAAACAGGAAAATCACGGTTCAAAGAAGTTGAGTAACTTGGTGAAGGTCACACAACCAATAAGTGACGGAGTTGAAATTCGAACCTGGTCAACCTGATGCCCAATACCACATTCTTTTCACCAAACTGCTATATCTAACTGCCTCCTCCACATGACATGTATGTGAGCAAGTCTCTCAGGACTCCTATGTCCCATCCCTGATCCACTGAACTGCCCCACATTTGCCATGGTTTTGAGTTCCTTTGCCATTCTCCTCACTCTTCTGTGAACACGTTCCCATTGATCTAATATCTCTTTCAAAGTGAGGTTTCCAGAAGTGAATAAAATAATCCACACATACCCTAACTCAAAGGTAGAAGGGGGATTATCACAACACTCTTTGTATATTCTCTGTTTTGGTTCCTTTTGCCTGGCAGTCTTCCAAAGGATTTTTTTCCAAAGAACGTTTACTTCAAATAAAATAAGTCCCCATTTATAAATCTGATGCAAATAGCAGATCCAAACAAGAAGTGATATACCAGAACCTTCCCTGGTCAGGTTCAGTCCCACCCAATGGTAGTTTACATGGAGACCCCAACACCTTTTTTGCAAAATGCTAAGGAAGTAAAAAGCACAGATTAAGAAACCATAGCTAAAATTAAATTGGATTTTTGGACATTCTTTATCTATGATGTAATTGCAGGGAGCAAGAAATTCACATGTCTGTCATCCCCATTTTCTCATCCTATACTTGAACAGTTGGTTGCATCATAGTGCAGGATCTTACATTAGTCTGTATTCGATTCCATCTCATCAGATTCCCTCCATATCTTGGAATTCTTCTGCCATTATCCAATATCTTTACTGCCCGTCCCAGCCTTGTGTCATTTATGGATTTGATGAATGCCTTCCATGTCCCCATCCATGATAGCTTTGTTGGATAGATAGGCCAAGGATGAAGTTATGGCACCACTAGAGTAGTTATCTGTTAGACTGTGAACCCATCTGTTTGAACTACCACCTATAGGCTGTGATTTGTACTGGATCAGGAAACCAATCTATTGGCCTATGACACGCTTTAAGAAAAAAAGAAATAGAGCACAAAACCTTAGAATGTGTCATGTATAGTAAGGATGAGTAAGTATTATTTCATGAAACTTTTATTTCCATTGTAGATCTCGGATAATGGTATAAAATATAGTTCTTACTGAGGATCACAGTCAAAACAAGTTTGAAAGCCACTAGCCTCACCTATATTTTCTTCAACTTATCCACAAAGAACCCTTACCATGCTGGTCACTCTGGTTAAAAAGAAATAAGAGGGGCGCCTGGGTGGCTCAGTCAGTTGAGCGTCTGACTTTGGCTCAGGTCATAATCTCACAGTTCGGGGGTTTGAGCCCTGCATCGGGCTCTGTGCTGACAGCTCAGAGCCTGGAACCTGCTTTGGATTCTGTGTCTCCCTCTCTCTCTCTCTTCCCCTCCCCTGCTCACACTCTGTCTCTCTCAAAAATAAACATTAAAAAAATTTTTAAGGGAATAAGAATCGCTCAGCATAATTTGATTCCAGTCATAGTATCTGTAAGCACCACTTCCTCATCTAAGAACTAAGAAAAATGGCTTAATAATGCATTTGAGGATCTTTTCCAAATAGATATCAGGTTTCCATCATGAAATCTGTGAGGCACATCTTCTGATTCTTCTTGAAGTCAGAACTATGTTTACCACCTCTTATCTTCCAGCACATCCTCTACTGCCCACTGTTTCTCAACAATCACACACACACACAAAATTGTTCTGAAAACCCATTTGGAAGCTCTAAGAGGTCATTCTTCCTGGCCAGGAGACTTGAACTCAGTTTGAAGAAGTTAGGTGCTATGTTACAGTCCCTTCACTCATCCTGGACTCTAGTAACTTTGAATCAGTGTTCTTTCTAGTCATTCTCCTTAACAGAGAAAAACAAACTTTCCTCTCTCTCATTCATCAGCAGCATTACACCACCTGCCCCAAGCAGCAGACCTCTGCCTTGCTTGCTTGTCCTCTGCTTTCCACATAACTGAAAAAGCCGTTTTCTACTGTCCTTAGAATTTTTTTGCAAGCTTCAGATGAAACGGACCACAAGTGAATAGAAAGAGAAATAGAAAGCCCTCTTTTCGAAATCTACATGTCAATTCAACTTGATACAAGTGGATTTAGCATTTTTCTGTTGTTTTGAGAAACATATATATAATAAAATCCAGGCATGAAAAGTTACAGCATTCAAGGGAGAAAAAAAGAAAATAAACCAAACACAGTAGTTGTAGAACAGAAAGGCACCTTCTTTTCCCTTCTTAAACTCTTGCCTAATGTTTCTCATTGTGTCTTCCTGTCTCCCTTGCCAACCCTTTCATGTCTACAGACTATCCGCCCATCACCCCGAGTGATGCAGATGATATTGAAACTCAAGTTCTTCAGGGGTTACCTGCCTTTCTTTGTGCACTCCCATCGCTCTCCCATGTGCACGCTGAAAGAGAACAGAATTAGATCCTTCAGATGAAGGCCATTATAAGTAAAATTCCCTGCAGGGACAGACTTCTAAGTTTTGTGAAGCTCTGTAGGGAATCAAGAAAATCTGAATTATAATAAGTTTGCTTGGATA
>NW_027527459.1:1613582-1625120 GCF_008692635.1 Crocuta crocuta | reverse complement strand
CATGTCTCACTGTCTAAGCGAAGAGAAGGTCCGTGACCACACTCCAGATAGTCCAGAGAGGGGGATATTTGGTGGAAGGAAGGAGTGAAGGAAGGAGGGAGTTGCTGGTTAACAGCAGGACAGAGAAGGTGAAAGCAACTGATCGGAGATATGTGGAAACGCTTCTCTCAGGGGCCCGCAATGCCAGTGGACACAGCTAGGTGGGAGTAAATGAAAGGTGACAAAAGGGATAGAAGATTAGGAGTGCAGAAGGGCTCAAACATCAGGTTCCCGAGGCCAGGGAGTAGGAAAATGAAACCCAAAAGTGACGTGGTAGCCCTTGTACCAGCCATTTACTTTACCCTATTTGGCCATGATTAGTTTAACCAACTGAAGCACCCGCTTCTATCTAAGGTGAGCACCAACCAACGAGTCGAGTGGCATTAAAACTCATACCAGGTTAGACAAAATCTGGTGTAAACATACAACGGAATATTACACAGCCTCCAAAACGGAAATCTAGGCACATACTACAACACATGACCCCCGAGGACATTATGCAAAGTGAAATGAGCCACAGAAAGAGAACTACTGCAGGATTCCACTCATATAAAGTATCTAAAGTAGTCACAGTCATCGAAACAGGAAGTAGGAAGGTGATTACCCAAAGGTGGGGAGAAGAAGGAATTCGCATTTCATGAGTAGAGTTTTGGTGTCACGAGATGGAAAAGTCGTAAAGATCTGCTGCAGACGATAGGAATGAGCTTAACGCTAGCGAACTGTGCACTTCACTAGTGTGGTTGAGATGATACATTTAATCTTACGTGGTTTTTCACAACAGTAACAGTAAAAACTCATACAGACCAAACCTCCGATGGATTTTCCTTTCACTGTGCTCATGCCTGGACAACATCAATCGGGCTGAGTCCACCTCCTCAGCAATTGGTTGCTGCAGCAATCCCAACATAAGCGTCCTAAATCAGCAATGTTCTGCTCTACTCATTTGAGCCACATACACTCAGTCAGTCCCCATCAGTCACAGCCAGTCCCTCCTGCTGATCCGAAGCCCCAGGCTAGAAATGCAGAAATGAGAGTGGGAGCAAGTGCTAGTCTGTACAAGGCAAAGAGGGAGCTCAGTCTCCATCAACCAGGGCAGGAAGGCACTGCTAATGTAGCCACAGTCTTCTCTAAGACCTCAATCTATCAGTACATTAAATGTGAAAGTATTGAGACTAGAAAGCGATGGCTACAAAAAATGAGCAGACTTCTGCCAGACGTGTTTATAAGCCTGGAACATTTTCTTTTCTTCAGGATGACTGGGACGTATTTTACCACAGTTCCCTGGCCAATGGCGTAATCACCTATTTCCCTCTGACCAACGTAGCAAGTCAAGTCGAAAAAACATAAGAGAATCCTGAGTGCGAGTCCAGATTCTGCCATTTATTAGCAGTGTGGCCTCTGGCGACTTAAGGTCTCTGTGTCGGAGCTTCCTCAACACTATAAAGCGGGATAAAAACTTATATTGCCTCCTGAAGCTGTTGTGATAGCTAAACGAGAAAACAAATATGAAAGAACTTCAGTTTTAAAAAGGCACTTGCAACTGTACATTGTTAGTGTTGATCAGAACCGAAGACAGAGGTCCTATGGCATTACACATAACCTTGGCTTTTATGTGTTCATCTGCCACACCAGTTAGGTGGGTGGCATATGGAAAGAAGGTGGCATCAATGTCGATATAAGTAGCAGTCAAATTATGCTGTCACAAAGCATAAGATGGCAGTTAATGTTGTTCAGACTCTGATTTGACAGGAGCACCAAGAATCATTTAGAAAAGTTTTCTTTAAGAGTCCCTAGTGACTCTCCACATTACTCACCTGGGAATGAGTGATCTGTTAGCGTTTATGCCTGAAATCACATAATAATGCTAAATAAACACTACTTTTGTTGCCATTTCTATATTCTAGAAAAAGAGCATCTATGTTTGAATCATTTATTCTGTCCTCCTCTGAAATATGGCAGTATAGAAAAAATAAATCATTTTTGTCTACTTGTTGACCCGAAAGAGATTTCTCTATAATTTCAGATTCAGCACGACACTTGGAAAACAAACACTAGAATTTTAGAGCTGGTTAATTATTCCTCCTTATGAAGGCTAATTCAATAAATGACCCAATTGTTGATTAAGTGTCCTCGCTTTTTTTAATGTGAAAGCACTTGGAAAAGTATGAGCCACTTTACAAATATAAGGGATGATGTAAGATGTTAATTGGCATCTTCAGGAAATATTTTCGGTTGATTCATCATGCACTTGCTCAAATGGGAGGACACAAGAACAAAATAAGTCCACAAGGTGGTTATTCTGATTTTGTAATATCTGTGGTTGTCAGTCTCTAATTTAAATGCATTCCTGGATAATGTTATTTATTGCTCATTCAGTACAAACCTACTCTCCTCACTCTGTCAAGTGCAGGAGAACACTTTCCGGAATTGCAGAGGAGAGCCAGACTCTTCTCTAATCCTTTAACAGAGAGTGCAAGAGACAAAATCAGGCCTCCAGGGTAGACTCTCCTTCATAGTTATACCAGCATAAAAAGTCAGTAAAGCATAGTCGTTGGGAATACAGACAATCTAGGTTTGAGTCCCAGATCCGCCACTTGCTAGCTGTGTGCCCCTGGAAAAAATTCTTTATCTGTAAATGAGGACGATGATGTCATGTTCCACTATGGGGAAGTTGGAGGATTAAGTAAGATAATATATATAAATCACTTAGTAAAGTGCCTGGCTCATAAGTGCTCAATAAGCGAGTAGTAGTTAAATAGCAGTAGTATTTGACCTTCCATCCTCAGAACAGAAGATTGAACCGATCATTTACAAAACCAAGATAAAAAGGACCAAGAAGAAGTTTGTGACTGCTATAGAAATTGTGTGATCTTCCCTTCTGTCCTTTGTACGTGGGTGTACCTTTTGCAAAAGAAGGATGCTTATACGTCTAGATGAGTTTGATGGGCTCTAACCAAGCATGTGCTCCAGAGACTGGTCCCAGCCTGCTGCAACCTTCACAGAGTGTTTCATCTGCCTAATACTGATGTGAAGCTCTGTCTGGATCACTTACAGGATGGTCACTATAGTGAATTGAATGGTGCTCCAAATCCTTCATTTTCTTTTTCCTTTCAAGAAGTGTCATGCTGACTATGGAGCTAAGGCTGGAACGTCGTGAGTTTCATACATCTCTGATTTTGATATGTATAGATTTTAGATCATCTTCCATCTCTGTGAAATCAAAAGGTAAAAAATACAGCTCATTCTGTAGGTGGCCTGCAGCTATCCTAGTTAGGTCAATTTTATTTAAAAATAATAATAATAAATATGACAGTAGATAAGTTAGAAGACAGTTTATCTAGGTCAGTGTGGAGACTATGACTCTCCCAAGACAGCTCCCAGCTAAGTGGGAAATCAAAAAGAAAGAAGTTAAGAGGCTGACATATTCATGAGAAGAAAGCAGTATCCTAGGATTTTTGAAGCAAGTTTAATGTATGAGTGGCTCTGTGTATCCAGTGACCCTTCTGTTTTATTAAGATATTCAGGTTCCAAGCCTGTTGATCAGTTCTTAAAACTTCAGATATATGAAAGCCCAAATTGAACAAAATAATAAACTGGGAAAAGCATTGCACTAAGATGATCCACAGAGCTCCTTTAAATATCATTTCCCTTCTCCAGATTCATTTAAACTCTTTTTTTAACCACATTTTTCAGGCCTGCACCTCTAAGGAAAAATCACAATCAGGGAATAATAACCTATTATCAGAGATATTTGCATTTCTCCCTCCAAAGTGACAGCTCGGGTTGCTTATATAAGAAGTAGAGAACAGCAGGCCAACATCTTCAACTCCAGCATATCCAAATTCTGCTGAAATGTCTGCACACGAGCAAATAGCCAGAGTTGTCAGGGACCTTAAAATAAAAGTCAAGTACCGTGCTCAATGCTATATCGAAAACATAATTTATCACATAAATAAAACTCCCTCAGCAGTGTCCTCTTTCCACACAAAGGACAATGGCACGTTAGTTCTTATTAAAACTATTAAGCACCAGAGGAAAAGCATCTTCAAAGTTCCGGGAGAGTCACAAGATGCAAAGCTTGCAAACTACTTCTGAACCACTCAGTCTTCCACACATTTTGCTCGGCAGGCACCATGACCTGAAATAAACCTGAAACTCTCTTAAGATACAGAAATACCCGGTTGGTAAATTCAGTGGCTAACAGTTAGGGCTTATTTGGCCAACATCCTGGGCTAAGTCTTCATGTAAGCCAGTTGGCCTGACTATATTTCGGACCATACCTTTAAACAGAGCCCTAGTGTCTATTAACTCCAAGAACGGAAAGTACATGAATCAGTGCCAACCCATCTTTATTAAATAGAAACACAATTCAGAGAAAGTTCTGTTGGCTGTCAGCAGGAGTGTCCTCTTTCCATGCAGAAGTTAGTATATTCGGAACAGTAAACACGGGGATGTATAAAACATTTACCAAGAGGCCACATCTGTTGAGAGGTGTTTATCTTGAGATACATAAGGAGATGTTCATCTGGTCCACCTCACAATATTCTTCCAACTCTAAATCAAGGAGAAGAGGATTCTGAAGGGACAATCCCAATGTTTAACAAGGAAACTAGCAAGAAGAAATATGAAAGATATTTAGTAGTACATGTATTTTTACTTATAAGTAAATATCAATATGTATAAGGAAATTCTCAGCACATAGAAAATGTTGTCATGGGCCAACCTTCGAAACCATCTAGCACAGAAGTCTGTCTCCAAAAGAGGCATGTGGGAGAGTGGCATGATCCATCATGAAATCTTCCTCAAAGATCACAAGAGTGAAAAGTTTCCAGAGAATAAGGACATCGATACGGCAGTTCCAGAGAGTCAGAGAAGCTCTGGTTAAAGCCAATCGCAACCAACTCCCTGGTGTCCCAGCATGGTGGATTTCTCTTCTATGCATATTTTCTGGACATGACAGCTTCACAGGCCAGTAGATAAGGCAGAGGATGCTAGTGACTAATAACTTCTCTGGTTCTTTGCCAGTTCTTGTTCACTTTTACTAGTTTTCTATTAACCACTGGCTTAGAATGGGTACTGTTCTTCCTCTGTCCTTGTAAGTGGCTTCATGCTGTGAATATCAGTCAAAATCCAGTCAGAAAAACAGAAATCAGGGACACCTACCTGGGTGACTCAGTCAGTTGAGCATTCGACTCTTGATTTCAGCTCAGCTCATGATCCCAGGGTTGTGGGATCAAGCCCCGCGTTGGACTCTTCACTACGCATAGAGCCTGCTAGAGATTCTCACTCTCTCCCTCTGCCCCTCTCCCTTGCACTCTCTCTCTCTCTCTCCCTCTCTCCCTCTATCCCTCTCTCTCAAAGAAAAAAGAAAAACAAGTCACATTAGTTATTTTAACAGAGAGAATTCAATATAGGGAATGGGCTGCATGGGTTTTAAAGAGTTGAAAAACAAGGTTGAAATAATATCTGCAGGAATCAGCCACCACCTCTAGGGCTGGGGAAACAAAGGAAAGAGGTTGGAGCTGTCAACCTACAAGGATAGAGGATTTGCTTTCTCGCGGTGGGACCTACTCCTCTGGAAGAGGATGCCAGCCAGCTGCTTCTGGTGCCTCTGAGGTGGCATGCAGAGACTGATTCTCAGAGTATAGATAGGAACTGGAAAGTGCAGTCGGCTCCTGCTGCCAAGATGAAGAGCTACTGTTGCAGCCTTGCTGACTGGAAGAGAAAGCAAGCAGGAAGGAGCAAGTCCCCTCTCCCTCCTCTAACTTTCCAGAATCGCTCTATTTCCCATATTGTCAGGACCTATCAGGAATTGAGCTGGCCAAAGAGAAATATGGTTAGCAGAGTCCCAACCCCAGCAGCACAAAGCAACTTCCAAAGGGGGGAGTTTGGAGCTGTGAGACAATAGCTTAATACCTAACACACTGTGCAATGAGGTGTTAGGCTTCCAGGTCATGGTTGCTGCCAGAGTCACTAAGATGTGCTTACGGTTTGGATGAAACATTCATTGCAGTGGACTGGGTGCCACAGAGGATTTCATCATTCTTGAATCCATAAGGAGGTGTTAGTCGAAAACCTCAACCAGAGCTGCTCGATGTGTGTTCGAGAGTGATTCTGACTCCCCTCTTGTTGAAGCTCGGGTACTCAATATTCATCACCATTTTTTGCTTTTGTTCCGGCTCAAGTCGGTAGCCTGCCTGCTTCCTTAAATGATTCTGTACACATGGTAAGTGGTCAGGTGGCCAGTCTCCAGAGCTCTGGAAGCATGAAGCCTGAGCTGGGCCATCTGTTGAGTGCGTGCTGTTTTGTATCACACACAGGGAAGTGGTGGGAAAAACCCAGAAGCACACTGGAGGCCTAATGAAAATAGGACCAGTTAAATCTTTCCTCTAAATGTTCATTAGGCCATCTGCTCTTATTAGTATCCTTATCATTTGGAAACATTACAGAGTTAAGATAAGAGAGACAATCTGTGGAATTCTGGTCTAACTTGAAATGAACTTCTGAATAGAGCCATCATGAGTTGTGATATTTCTCTTCCCCTTCAGAACCTAGCCCACTTATATCTTAACATCTCCATGGTGACATTTTTTAATAGTTCCTTCCTGAATATTATACAGAAAGGAGGGTTAGCCATAGCTACAGAAATGAAAACATAATCTTGGAGTGGCTGATCAATGAAATCAGACCGTTTCATAAAAGCTGTGCAGTCATACTTCTGGCCTGTAAATTGCTTTAGATGCCAAAGGGAATTGGAAGCTCAGTCTGTTCTGTCGAGCCAATACTATGATATTAACAACCTGCAACAGACAAGTTGCTGCAACTTCTCAGTAGGAAGATACAGCAGAATGATTCCAGGAGCTTCTTCTAAGTCCTTGGCTCCTTTGCAGGCAAAGCCTGGGCTCTCAGGAGAGCCCCACTTCCCACTGCATGAAGACCCACAGTGATCCTCTCTTGACTGAATTCACTCAGAATTTAGGGTCTCATCACCTGCCTCCACATTTTATTTCATGATACCTTGGACCATTCTCTGGTTGTCTTGCCTTCTGTATGCACGTCTCCCAGAGTACTGTGTATACAGTAGGTATTTCATAAATACACGTACAATTAAAACAAAAGAGAGACTCAAAAGGAAAAAAACTGTAAAGCTTTCATGTTCCTCCCCCGCCCACAGAAGTGCTAAAAGGGTTAAGTTCTTTGACTCTAGTGATAAAACCCAAGATACAGAGAGATACGAAGAGTAAATCGGCAAGTAGCATCATGTACAATATGTTCTTCTTACAATAACAATCAAATTTACAAACAAATTAGCTGTGGAGTCTGAAGGACATTCTGTAGTTTTCACACTGGGCCTTCATCTCCTGCTGATAGATGACTTTGACTGTAAATTGAAAACTGGAAGTAGTTAAACATTCGGTGTATTCACAAGTGCCATTTCCAAAATTGAGGCTTCGGAGAGGAGATGCAAGAAAGGGTCGACGGAAACTCAGAGCAATTATGCCTGTTATTAAGATGAGGTAGTGGCAATTACACAGCAGACTCAGAGAGAGTGTGTACGTGCTGATTGCTCTGAGGGAGCCTGTGAGAACAAACTTTTATAGCACCCATCAGGCCTTGGGTCCCTAGAGGAAGTACAGATTTTCAGCCACTCTGTCAGTGTGCTTTTGGACAGAGCTTATGGACCCAGGAACCATCTTGGAAGGGATACATGCTTGTTTTCTTAATGAGCTTGAATGAAACTCTTATATAACAGAATGGCTTCTTTCGCTGTTTCTTTTCCTGTAGGATAACCACTCTCAACATTTTGGCGTCAGGACCCCTTTGCACTCCTAAAAATAGGTGGGGACCTCAAAGAGCTTTTCTGTATGTGGGTTTTATCTATTAACATTTGCCTTAGTAGAAATTAAAATGGTGGAGGCACCTGGCTGGCTCAGTCTGTGGAGCATGTGACTCTTGATCTCCAGGTTCTAAGTTCAAGCCGCATGCTGGGTATAGAGATTACTTAAATCTTTAAACAAAAAAAAAGAAATTGAAACTGAATTTTTTTATACACAAAGATATGCTAGCCACAGGTACCCTCTGCAAAACTCCAGTGTGCACTCATGAGAAAATATAAAAGGCAAATAATATTATTAAAAAAAATAGTTTGACCTCACAGACCTCCGTGCAACAGTCTCGAAGACCCCCAAAGTGCACAGACCATTGTGGGAATACCATATGTACTCAATTCTAAGACACCATGGATTGTAAGAGATAGCATCAATTCGACGAGTTTGGGTGGTAGCGGAGAAATGCTCCTTTAAATGTATGCATTAATTAAGAAGACACATTCTCACTTCAGAAAAGTTAACATATGAAGGAAGTAGGAAATGCACTTCTTAAGATTGAGGAAATACAGCAATTCCCACTAACCTCAGTGGATCTCTTGAAACCCAGAGTTACTGACTCAAACATGTTAATGAAAAATAGTTTTTCCTACAACCTATTTGCATTTTATAATTTTTTATTTTGAGAGAGATTGAAGCACAGAGACAAGAGCACAAGTGGGGGACGGGCAGAGAGAGAGGGTGACACAGAATCTGAAGCAGGCCCCAGGCTCTGAGCTGCCAGCATAGAGCCCGACGTGGGGCTCGAACTCACAAACCGTAAGATCGTGACCCAAGCTGAAGTCAGACACTTAACCGGCAGAGCCACCCAGGTGCCTCTGCATTTCATAATTTTTTTAATGCTTTTATGAACTTAAAATGGTACAGTCTATGAGGCATTGATGTTTTCATTCAACAAATTATGTGCCAACTGTAATACCAGATACTGGAAATACACGAATGAGACCTCATGCCTGCCCTTGAGGATGCACAGACCTAGTACGGGACATAGGAAGGCAAACGTGTATTTATGGTATACTAAAGAAGCGTTGGCTCTGAATGAGTCATGAAGTTGGAAGCAGCTTGTAGTACCCAAAGATGGAGCACTGGGTATTCAAGAATGCTTCAGGTTAATCACTAAGTTTAAGCAATTAGTCATCCTCTTAACAAAGGGCTGTCCTAGTGGACTTAACCATATGTGTCAGTCACTTTCAGACATTAATTTATTTCAATTTAATTTAATTTTGCAAACACCGGTGATCTATCCAGAGACATGGAGCTTGAAATTTGTCAGAACAGTTTGACCATAATGGTACAGTCAGTAACACCAGTCAAGAACAAAACTGAACAGAACATTTTCTTCATTGTGGTTAGATTAAGCTGAGGATAACAGAAATCTCCCGCAACATAACACTGACCTGAGCAAGACAGTAGCCAGACTAGATATCTGGTGCAAGACTAAGATGGCAGTTCCATGAGTCGTCTGGGATCCAGGCTCCTCTATTTCTGCCCTGCCATCCTAGCACACAGCTTCCATTTTCATGGCCACCCCATGGTTTAAGACATCTACTAAAGTTCTCAACCAGTGTATTCATCTTGCATAATGGAAAGAAGGGCAAAAAAGAGCCTCCTTCCAACCAGGTCAGCTCCCCTTAAGTAGCCTTTGAAAGCATCAATTTAAAAATGTGGATACCTCCACACTTCCTCTTACATCTTGTTGCCTTGAACTTTGTCACATGGCTACAGAGAATTGCAAATGAGGCTGGAACATCTTTTTTTTTTTCTTAAATAGTTTGTTGTCAAGTCGGTTTCCATATAACACCCAGTGCTCATCCCAACAAGTGCCCTCCCCCATGCCCATCACCCCCCTTCCCCTCTCCCCCACTCCCATCAGCCCTCAGTTTCTTGAATGCTGAGAACAAACTGTGGAACATCTTCTATTATACGCAGCAGTGTGCCCAGATTTTTAAAAACTGGGGACTTACTACTAAGGAGGAAAGAGTAAATGGGTGATAAAGTAGTTCTAGAACCAGTAGTCTCTGCCACAGGCATCTTAGTAACCATAAATTTAACATTTTGTTTTGACCCTGATACTGCCCGAACTTCTTCAGATTTATTAAAGCCATCTAGAGAAAGTTTGGTTTTCTGGAGTTGGAAAGCAAGATGACACCTTTCAGGATGATGGCTCGTATTGATCTTGCTTTTTAAAAGTAGAAATTACTAGCAGATGAAATACACCAGGGCTACTTTGCAGCTCTTTGTTGTTTGTTTTTCTTTGCTTTGTTCCTTCACTACCAAAATGTTTTAAGAACACTGGAGTATGTAATTTAATCTATAGGCTCTGCAACAGAATGATTCTCAAGATCAGTCCAATCATAACTCTTGATTAGATGGGTCCTGAGTATTCATCTGCAATGCATAATGTGACTTAAATGTCCGTTATTCAGATTGGGCAGCCATGAAGACAGACCATGCTGATGCATTTGACCAAAGGTTGAGAGGTTCCTCAAACTCCCCAGCTATTATTCAAAGAAACACAAGAGCGTGGATCTGAGAAAATGGGAAATCATTTGCCAGTTGACAAGTCCGTGTAATCCTGGTGTATTTCATCTTCTAATAATTTCCACTTTTTAAAAGCTAGATCAATAAGAGCCGTCACTCTTAAAGGTGTCATCATGCTTTCCAACAGCAGAAAACCAAACTTTGTCCAGACGGCCCTTTCCCTCTTTTATAAATTTGAAAAGCTCAGACAGTATCAGTGTCAAGAAACGAGAAGGCCATTTGAAAACTGACAAAAAGTGATGCTAACAATCTGGAGTTGTCAGCTTTTAGAAGCATGGGGAAATCTACCGTGGAGCTGGCAGCACCTGGCGGAGAACGCTCAGTCCCGTCACCATGACTTCCCCAGGGCTGGCATACTACAGAAGAGATAATCATACATTTCCTGGAAATTCCTACTGAAGAGGCCTAAGAGATCAAAATCAAACAGAGTCGTTTTTCAAATGAGCCATAAGGCTGGAAATGCAAAGGACGGAGATTAGAGGCGTCATGTGTGGGATGTGGAGACAGGGCCTTGTGGGAGCCAACTGGTCTCTGCAGCGCGGGCAACCTTCGGAAAAAGACGTTATCAACACTCGGTGGCAATTGTAAAGTAGAGTAACAGTCGTGATACATGTTTTTGAGGCTCTTCCATGAGACTTAATTTCCTGAAGTGGATGGGATGGAACAGAAATGATCTGTATGTCACTGGCAACCCCTTGTAGACACTGGAAAATAAAGGAAATGGAGCCAGCAAATTCCATGAGGGCAGGATCCAGTCTGTCTTGGTCAGACCGGCTCCCTAGTGCCTAGCATGGTGCCTGAAATGGGATAAATAGATATTTATTGGCAGACAAGAGGAGAGTAATTAAAGTAGCATGTTCTGCACTTGGAATTGTACCAGGAATCCTGTTACAAATAACAGTGGGGAATCCAACTAAGAAGCTAAAATATTAGCTGTGAAATTGGCTGACAAATGTATGTGAAATAATATACCCCAGTATAAGCCAACTTTCTTGGAGGACACGTAGCTTAGAAAGATTCTTAAGAAATAGAATAAATGAACAGGGGGGAAGTGGCTGGTGACATAGAAGCA
>NW_027527459.1:1611579-1613464 GCF_008692635.1 Crocuta crocuta | reverse complement strand
AGGCAGGTTTTCTGATTTGCTCCAACATTGCAGAGCTAGCAGATAACAGACAGAATTTTAACCCAGGAAGTCTGAACTCCAGAACCTGAGCTCCTAAACACTTCCTTCTCCTACATCTGAACCTTTTCCTACAAAGAGACTACAGAGCTTTCATCAAATTCTCAAAGGGTTTTATAAATTTAAAAAAAAATGAGAAGCAGTGTTCCAGACGCTAAGCACCACGGAGGCAGGGACTAGGCCGGTCTAGATCGGCTCTCAGATGTTTGTCAGGTTGATGGATGGATGGCTGTATTAGCGCATGAATGTAATTGACTAGCTGGCCTCCAAATTGGCTCTCCTGCATCAGTCTGGTCCCCTCCAGCCTGCCTTCCAAACTGCAGCCTAAGTGATCTTTCTACAGTACCAATCTGACTGTATCAGCCCACCGACTTTCAGGACCTTCAGAGACTTCTCAAGCAGAGTGTAAGTCCTCAGTCCTCAGCATACAAAGCCCTTCGTGACTTAGTCCAGTGACTCCCAACAGTGGACAGTTTTGCCCCTCAGGGCACGTTTGGCTATGTCTGGAGACATTTTTGGTTGTCACAGTTCAATGGGAGGTGCTACTGACATCTAGTGAATAAAGGCCAGAGACCCATGATACACAGGACAGCGTCCCGTCCTCCCCACAAAGAATGATCTGGCCCCAAATGGCAATCATGCCTCAGTGGAGAAAGTTAAACCTAGTCCCTGGCAACCATTTAAGCTTCATAACCACCTCTATATACCCTACGTCTACTTTGTGTTCTAGCAGCCCAGACCCGTGTTCTTTTTCCCGCTCCTGTACGGTTTCACGTTCCCGGTTTTGTTCCCTCTTTTCCCTCCGCTGAAGTCACTCCTCCTACTTTGCTTCATCTCAGTACCTTAGATGAAGCTGTCTGTTGTCCTCTAGGGGTCATTGCCCCAGACTCCCTTCTCTGTGTTCCCATGTCAGTCTGGGCATATGTCTATCCCAGCACTTCGCCACATTATATTGAGACGAGCTGTTTCTGGATCTGCCTTCCCCCACTTAACTGTAAGCTAATGAGGGGCAGGGACCTATTTTCTTTCCCTTTATGATAGCACCTGGCACGGAGTAGGCACCCACAACGCACTGCACCGAAAGATGACAAATGACAGAGACAAAGACAAATCACTCAACCTCTAATAAGCTTTGACCTTCTCAGCCAAAGAGAAAAACCCATAGATTGATTCAAGTGAGGTAAAGGGGAAACCAGAATTGGCGAGGAGAACATGAAGAAGTGCGTCCACTCTTCTAGATGAAGAATCAGATGGCATAGGGGCTAAGAACACATATCTAGAAATGGGGATGTCAAGAGTTTCTTTCTCAAGTGATTGCTCTCAGCATATAAAGTAATAATCTGAACAAAGAGCCTGATACATAGGAAGCACTCAATAAACAGTAGTTACTTTTATTAAAGGCTCAGATGAGTGGGCCTGTAATTTCATAGATGCTATTGATTAGGATCAGTTCAAAGGAAGGGGCAGCACCTATTTATACTTAAAAAATAAGTCAATTTTTAAGAACAATATTAAGTCGGGGTGCCTGGGTGGCTCATCAGTTAAGACTCTTGGTTTTGGCTCAGGTCACCATCTCATAGTTTCATGCGTTAGAGCCCTGCACCATCAGCATGGAGCCCACTTGGGATTTTCTATCTCCCTCTCTCTCTCTGTCTGCCCCTCCCCCACTCATGCTGTCCCTGTCTCTCTCAAAATAAATAAATAAACTTGGGGAAAAAAAGAAAGATATTAAGTCAATAATAGTGCAAGTGGCGGATGGCCGAGGCAAAATTCATGAAGATGTTATGTGGGCAACTGAAGTCTGGCAAACAGAACTGAGGAACTGCAT
>NW_027527459.1:1608649-1611567 GCF_008692635.1 Crocuta crocuta | reverse complement strand
TGGTGCGTGGACTAGATTCCTGGTAGCTCTAAAGGTCTATGACTTTGAAACCAGTATTCCTGTTAATCCCACTTACCATCCCTTGCTTTGTCCAGGCACTGCACCGAGCCCCTCGTATCACTACCTCATTTAACCCGTGCAGTGACTCTAACAGAGAGGCTGTCGTTAGCTTCTTTTCCTTGTCGCAGATGACAAAACCAGAGGGAACCTCATTTACCTAGGGCTACACACAGTGCAGGAAGTGAGCTGGCCTTCAAACTGCTACAGAGAGCCCAGGTACACAAATTATGGTCTGTGCCTAACGGCATTGGATTAAACTTATAATTGAGAAATTTTCTACTTTCGCCTAACTGAGGGCTCATATTTAAATATTGCTTTTACAGGGGCGCCTGGGTGGCTCAGTCAGTTAAGCATCTGACTCTTGATTTCAGTTCAGGTCATGATCTTGTGGTTTGTGGGATCGAGGCCCACATTTGGCTCTGTGCTGTCAGCACAGAGCCTGCTTGGGATTCTCTCTCTCTCTCTCTCTCTCTCTCTCAAAATAAACTTCAAAAATAAATAAATAAACATTGTTTCTACACATGGATTTTTTTTTCCCTGTAGGACTCTGCTGCTTTATATACTATTACTTGGTTCAAAACTAGCTGGATCTTTAAACCAATCACGGGACTGGCCGACCTGCGAGTCAAGTCCCTTCAAGGCAAATTTTCAATTAGCAGAGGAAGACATAGTGCTGTCAAGGCTTGCCATCCAAACCAAGAGCCCCTTTCTGCTCAGGGTTATTTCTCAGGGAATGTTGTTGGGAGATGGGCACATTCCACCAGCTGGCGGCTACACCAATGACCTTTAATGCTAGTTTAGCATAAATATATCTTGACATCAAACAAATTAATGTATTTTTACAAGGTGGGGAAACCACCACAAATTAGGCCAACTGGTTTGCCTGTAGGCCAGGTCACTAGGCAGAGATCCCAGAGTTTCTCTGCTGCTTGTACATCCCTTTCTGCTCCCACACACCCCCAAAAAGAAATGTTTATTTCTCCCCAGAAACCACTTGGACTAATATCAGCAACCCTCAGGGATTAACCTTAGCCCTACCTTGGTAACATATAATTTCACGGTGTCTCTGCAACTAAAAGATGCTCATTCTGACTGCGAGAATCCGCTCAAGGACTCCATTCCATATGTTGTGTGCTATGGAAATGCCGTGGTCGTAAATACAGTGTTTCTCTTGGGTGGGTCTAAGGCACCAGTTCCTTGAAGAATTACCTGGAAATGGGAGTATTTAACATGAGAAGGATATAAAAGAAACTGACAACCTAAGAGAGGTGAAAAGGTCCAGTTTCTGAAAAGGCAGACCTCGGACTACTAAGTAGCCCCACATCTTTTATTTGAGCAGATTTCATAGACAAGCTGCCCAGCCAAATCAAATGGGAATTAAAGGGATTCTGTGTAGCTAGTACAGAAAGTGTTTCAGAAGCACAAAGGCCACTTTAGTCACAGGAAACTGCCAGAGGGTGACTTATTTGACAGAAAAGAAAACAAACAGACACAATGGCTGGTGTATTTTTAAGGCAATATTAAATCTAATAAACACGACACCAATAGTATTGACTCAAATCGGGTTGGGCAAGTTGGAGAATTTAACGGCTTATCTTCCAACTCCCAGCCTTTATCTCAGAGGCAGCCTTGACAGCAGAGAACAGAGTCCAAAACGTGTCCTTCGCTGACTCTTGCCAGGTGTGTGCCGTCCCCGGCCTCTGCCCTGGCCTCAGCTCTCAGAGTGGAGATAATTAGAACGTCATTTCTGCCAGCTTTGTTTTTTCTGGGTCACTGACTTCAGACTTGATCAAAATAGGAGTGCGATACTGAAATAAATTCATTTCCTCTTCCTCAGCCAGCCCCAGCTTATTTCCTGGGGGACCGTGCTCCACAGGACGTGCTGTACAAGAGCGATGGTGTTTATGGAGGTTTAATGAGGGGCCGCGTGGTGGAGGAGCAGGCACCCTCCACGGCAGCAAGCCCTCAACTCTCCCTTTCAGTAGCAGGGCGCTGACGGGTGCAGGCCTCAGACAGACGTGCTGAGGAACACATCACAGCAAACTGCTCTGGGAGCTGTTAAAGCTGGTGTTTAATGTTTATCCAATGGCCTCAGTCTGAAAGGCTCTGTAGAACATGCATAACACAACTCAGCTTTATACTCCATTAGCATTCAAATTCCTAGCTGCCCAGAGGCACATGGTACTGACCAGGGAAGGCCATTCTATGTGGAGGTTGAGGGCACACAGAGACATGGGGGCAGAATGAGGTTGCTGGGTGTCTGGGAGAGACACTGAGAAATAGGGACAAAGAGCCCCAACTGGTGTAGCAGGGAAGGCCAAAGACAACCTTTGTCTTCTTTACACCACCACCGGTTGCCTTCCATTAAGAGGCAAGGTTAGAGGTAGGGCCTTATCCACTTCAATACCGACTGAATGTAACGCCTCCTCTAGCCCAGGAGAAAGTGGGCCTCCCAGTGCAGTGCAAGTCCGTATCTTGTTTTCAGACCTTTGGACTCCATGAGAAAAACAAAATCTTCCTTGGGCTTTCACTCAAGGCAGGAAGGGTAGCCACATTCCTGTTAGTGCTTCAGCCAGGAATGGGCCAGATTTGTCTGCCTTTGTCCAACCTAAGAGAAGAGCCATACAGTGTAGAATAAGTGAGCGGTGGGGTGGTCCTCTGAGAAGTGCCCAGTGATAAAGAGCTGTCGAGGAGATGTCAAGGCAAGTATTGGGCTGACTGCTGTATCCAGGAAAGAACTAGAGTGGAGCCATATTTGGTTGGCCTGTGTGTCCCAGGCACCAAGCACGGCACATGACCCAAGACACACACACACACACACACACACACACACACACACACACACACACACACACACA
>NW_027527459.1:1605761-1608497 GCF_008692635.1 Crocuta crocuta | reverse complement strand
CACACACACACACACACACACACACACACACACACACACACACACACACACCAGTCCATTTGCTCCTAATTGCCCTTACCATGTCTTAAATCCATCTACATCTCTCCATCCCCACTGTTACCATTCTATTTCAGGTACTGTCATCCCCCACTCAGACCATTGCAGGAGCCTCCTCATTATGGACCTGCCTCTTCTCGCACCTCCCCTTCCAATATAATCTCAAAAGCAGCCCGTGTGTTTCCTCTAGAACCCAGCTACGTCACACTGCTGCTTAAAGCCCTTTAGTGATTTCTCACAGCCATGAGACTAAAGCGGGACATGCACATCCCTCCATTACCTGTTGTATTAGTCTGCTAGGGCTTCCATAGCAAAATACCACACACTGGATGGCTTTAACAAGAGAAATGTATTTTTTCACAGTTCTGGAGGCTACAAGTTCAAGATCGAGGTGTTGTTGACAGCTCTGGTTTCTCCCGAGGCCTCTTTCCTTGGCTTGCAGCTGACTAGCCTTTTACAGTGTCCTCACATGGGCATTTTCTCTGTGCATATGCACTCCTGGTGTCTCTTCCTCTTCTTGCAGGGACACCAGTCCTGCCATGCTAGAGCCCCACCCTTATGATCTCATTTAACTTTAATAACCTCTTTAAAGGCCCTGTTGCCAAATACAGTCACATTAGGGGTTACATGAATTTAGGAGGACACAATTCAGTCCATAACACCTAGCCACTGTTTACCTCCTGATTCTCATTGCTCACTAATCCCATACACTCAGCATATGTTGGCCTTACCGAATTGTTTGTAGTAACCTGGATAAGCCACATGTCTATAAACTCTGGACCTTTATCCGTTCTTTTCCCCCTACATGGATGGCTTTCAACACTGCACCCACCGCAACTCCCCCACCACCACTTTCATCCCATTTCTCTCCTACTGATCATTTCAGGTAGTACCGTCTTTGGGAATACTCCACCTCCTGATTCTAATCTGGGTGAAGTGCTCTCATACCCTCTCTGCTGCTTCCTTCTCATAACATGGAGAGTGAATACCTAGTGGCCCTTCCAAGGACTCTGCTAGACCATGAGTCATTTGAGGGCAGAGGAGATGTCATAGTATTCTTTTGAATCCCCAAAGCCTACCACAAGACTTAGCCCAAAGAAGGTACTCAGCAAATACTCAGTGGAAGAACAGATCGACCTGTTTGCAAGAAAAGGGAGAGATGGAGTGAACCAGGTCAAGCTAGATGGCAGTGCATTACAACTTAGGATCCCATCTCACCAGCTGACAGATTGTTCCTGAGTGTTCCACAGGATGGATGCTAAGGGCTAACGGAAGGTCCTGTCCCAAAAGGTTGCTGCTGGAGTAAAATCTAGTTTCTCCAGCACTGTGTTTTCCAGAAGCCTCTATGACTTTGTTCTTTCATGTATCTATAGGATAGTGAGAGAGAACTGTATATAGTGACACAGAAGCCTTAGAGCGTTGGGCCTCAAACTTGAGAATACGCTGGAAGGCTTATTAAAACACAGATAACTGGGCTCCCACCCCCAGAGTTTCTCATTCAATAGGTCTAGGTTGGGGCCTGAGAATGGGCATTTCTAACAAGTTCCCAGGTGATGCTGTTGCTGCTGGTCCAGAGACCACATTCTGAAAAACACTACTCTAGAGAATCCCTCTGGAATTATTGAAAATGAATTCACATTATGCTGGAAATGGTATAAATGATAACTATGTTTCCCCAGAAAACGTGATCAACCATCCTCCCCCAACTTTGCCAGACAATACCAACATTGCTGAAATTCATGAGACGGGGAACCGATGAGCCAATTTTTCTTTCAAGGTAAAACTGCCCCTGGAAAGATATTGTAACCTAATGGTGTGTGTTCTGCTCTTTTCGCAGGTGCGATTAGAGTGGCCAACAGACCTTGCAGTCAATCCCATGGACAATTCATTGTATGTCTTGGATAACAACATTGTGCTGCAAATCTCTGAGAACAGGCGCGTGCGGANAGGCATCGATCATTTCTTGGTCAGCAAGGTGGCAATTCACTCCACTCTGGAGTCAGCTAGGGCCATCAGCGTCTCCCACAGCGGGCTGCTCTTCATAGCCGAAACAGACGAGAGGAAAGTAAACCGCATTCAGCAAGTCACCACCAACGGAGAGATCTCCATCATAGCTGGTGCCCCCACTGACTGTGACTGCAAAATTGATCCCAACTGTGACTGTTTTTCAGGTATGACCTTTTTAGCAATTCACCAGCTCCCTCTCTGTTTCCAAAAGAAAAACACTCATTAGAAGAGTCAAAAGGAAACCCCAAAGTGTTATATGTGAACACTGGGATGAGCGCATGCAGAAAGGGATCGGTTGGGGTCATGTAGCTTAGTATCTGGTCGTTGCTCTGCATCCAGCCAACTGAGTGATGCTGGGCGCTTGTCTCAGTTTTATCACCTTGCCAGCTTGAAGATAAGACAGTGTAACAAAATCTTGATACTCATAAGTTAAGATCACTATATGAATGTAAGATCACAATACTGTTTGTACTTCAGAGAAAAGGAAACTAGGTAAAACCTGCATTTAATGATTTACCCAAGGAAAAAATTACTTCCCCTAAGTGACTGCTTTCCAAATTAACAGTGTGTATTATTTGAAACCCAGAGAGACCAGAATAAGCTGTTTGGAGGATACATGGGCAAAATAAAACCCCACAGTGGATGTTTCTCAGGACCTCACTCTGCTACTTC
>NW_027527459.1:1599139-1605614 GCF_008692635.1 Crocuta crocuta | reverse complement strand
CTGCTACTTGGATTGTTTAAAAAAAAAAAAAAAAACAGACCTTTCTCCCTAACCTGTAGTGCCCTTTACTTCCAACTGAAATATGTTTTTAAAAAGCCTTTTCCCCAAAACATGAAGTAGATATTCCAGATAGCAAACAGTCCGCTAAATGTCAATAGATACATTTATTGCTGGGATGTGGAGACCCCTCCATGCTACCTGCGGTCCTATTAAACTGCACATCCAGGCCCAAGTGATTCTCTTAACCTTTCCTTTCCTTGGGCCAGAGGAATCAAGAGTAGCAACTTGGTCCATAACGACTTTGGATCAATATTTCCAATGTTTTCCTGGACAATTAGTTTTATAGTTATTTTGCTAATTTATATCTTTCATTCAGGGCAAATCTAATGTTTATCCCAGTTATCAGATTTGATGTTCTGAATCATTGTCACACTTACGGACTTAGTGTACTTTGACAATGTGACCATGGGCAGGAACCAAAGAAGGGTCCTCTAGGCACAGTAGACTTGGAAAGTCCCAGGGTAGGTCCACAGTCGCTGACAGACAGGAATCTCATGGACTTCTGGCCAAATTTCGTGTGGCTTCCATTATCTACTGTTTTTGTATCTTGCGATAACGATACAGAACGGCAGGATGGAGGATTTCACAAAACTGGTGTTAACGGAGATAATCACATCTTATTGTTTATCTTCACTAGTACTGACTCAAGAATTCTGAGGAAGTTTCACATCTGTCAAGGGAGGCGCACGCAGAGAATGTTGGTTCACTGGTTGTTCCCTTTAGAATGATTCCTGACGCACAGAGATTTCTCGTTGTGGTTGTGTTCTTAGAAATGCTTGTGTGGACAATTATTAACATCACAGTCTCTTTCTCACAGGTGATGGAGGCTATGCCAAAGATGCAAAGATGAAAGCCCCTTCCTCCTTAGCGGTGTCACCCGATGGTACCCTTTATGTGGCAGACCTTGGGAATGTTCGAATTCGTACCATTAGCAGGAACCAGGCCCACCTGAATGACATGAACCTTTATGAGATTGCTTCACCTGCTGACCAGGAGCTCTACCAGTTCACTGTCAATGGAACCCACCTACACACCTTGAACTTGATAACAAGAGACTATGTATATAATTTCACATACAATGCCGAAGGGGACTTAGGTGCAGTTACCAGCAGCAACGGCAATTCTGTGCACATTCGCCGTGACGCAGGCGGGATCCCCCTTTGGCTTGTGGTGCCCGGCGGGCAGGTGTACTGGCTGACCATAAGCAGCAATGGAGTCCTGAAAAGAGTGTCAGCTCAAGGCTATAATCTGGCCGTGATGACCTATCCCGGAAACACGGGGCTTCTAGCCACCAAAAGCAACGAAAATGGATGGACAACCGTTTACGAGTAAGTTTCTCATTCTCAACGTAGGCTTTGTTAAGCTTTTATTTGAAATGGTATTATAGTGGGAAAACGGCTTAGTAATTGCTGGGTGTTGCATGCTATTTTCTCGTAAGAACCACAATAAAAAAAATCAGAAGTCACGGAGAAAATTTTTCCTAACTCCTAGGATTAAAACCCATTTCTCCAGAGCAGTTTTGCAGAGCATAATAATAAAAACATAGATTGAATGAAGAAGCAGGTGTGGCCCAGCAGGAGACAGGCATGAGATAGAAGTCCATGTACTCAAGGAATTTACAGCATAGCTGGGAAAACAAGGTAGAATTTCATTTAAATAACAAAACTAAGAAAATAGTTCTAAAGCAACAAAGAAGCAGTGTGGTTTAACTAGTGTTTATTGATCCCTGTGGGGTTTAATGAATGAATAAATGAACGTGTGCCCTGCGCAGCCCAGCCCAAGTCAGTAGAAGTTCCTGCGGGAGGTATTCGAAGTCAGAATATAAGAAGCAGACCCCAGAAAGCAAGTGTGAAATAGGTAGGGCGAATGCTGAACAGGAGGGGCTGCACTCCATTGGCTGCTTCTGTGAAATGTGGAGCCACACGCCCCCATACAGGTTTGGGCTTCCTCGGTTTCCCTGCACGAGTCAGAATCTGGCACCGTTGCGGCATTCACAGACTGGACCTGTGATGGCTTTGTTTAACTGGGAATTAGCACAGGGTGTGTCTGACAGCAAGCTACTAGGAGGTGTCACGACATGGAAAGAGACCATTGTCCTTGCCTTTTCAAGCACGGACAACCTTGTTTGCAGGTCAACTCATTTAGAAAACTAGTCTGCCAGCCCTTGGCAAGCGTCTTCCACAAAAGGGAATTGCTGAATTTTTAACCAGTGCACTGAGTGAAGATAATCTATGGAATCTGAACCCAGAGTCTGCAGTGGCATTAAAGTTGAAAGGCATGACAAGTGGAAATGTTAAGTATGAGGGGTTCCCAGTGTGACTGTTCTGTGAGGAGGCAGAGAATGTGAAGGGGCTTTGTCCAACCTCATGCAAGCCTCCTGAGGAACGGGACAAAACAATTGGCCGTCACATTTTGGATCGTTTCCCAAAGAAATGCCACTTCTACAAAAAAGCTGGACAGCTATTTTAGTTTCGCTTAGAAACACATATTCAGTTGTTTCGGTTGCAAGTCTTACTCTATTTCTTGAAAAATTTCTCTTACATCTTAATAAGAGTCATAAGAGCCGCTGCTCACTGAAGCTTTACTATGTGCCAAGTAGTAGGCTAGGTGATTTCCATACAACATGTTATTTGATCCCCAGAATATGGGGATAGGTGCTCCTGGGATGCCTATTTTACAGATGAAGAAACTGAGGCACAGGACGGTTAACTTGTCCTGGTTCACACAGATGTCCAGGATTCAAACTCTCAACATTCTGACTCAAGAGCCCAAATTTGTAAATCTACTGCCTTGAAGAAAGATAAAGTTTCTAATGAGAATGTCTTTTTCAAAAGTTCTCAATATCCCACCACAGCTGAAATTAATCTGTTTTGAAAACTAATGGTTGACTTCAGTCAAGCCACAAGAAATGGTTGAAGTATTAACTAGTTTTCAAAACAACCAGTTCAACCATTCATTCACTGAGTCATCAATTCATCACATTGTACACTTTACATATATACAATTTCTTTGTCAATTATACCTCAATAAAGCTAGAGGGGGAAAAAAAACTAACTAGTTCATTTATTTATTCAACAAATATTTACTGAGCACCTAATCGGTGCCAGGAGATACCGAGTACTTTATCCCTCTGGGGCTGGGGATACAGCTGTGAACAAAACAGATCAAAATTCCTACCTTCAGGGCACTTGGCTGGCACAGTCAATAGAGCATGCTACTCTTGATCTCTAAATTGTGAGTTACCTTTGTAGAGCTTACATTATACTGGAGGGAGACAAGTAAAATGTACAGAAGTTCAGATGGTGATAAAATCCTGTAGAAAAATAAAGCAGGGTAAGGGAGATCAAGAGAGTAGGGGCAAAACGGGTTTATATTTGGGGTTGCGTGGTCAGAGAAGGCCTCGCTAGGAAGGTGACATTTCAGTAAATCCCCGTAGGAGGTGAGGGAGTAAGCCATATAGATATCTAGGGGGAGGGAAGAGAGAGAACATTCCAGGCAGAGAGAACAGCAAGTGCAAAGGCCCTGCAGCAGGAGCCAACCTGATGTGTTCAAGGAATACTAAGGCAACAAGTATGACTGTAATGGAGTAAGAATAGTGGGGAGATAAAACCAATTAAGTGGCCAGGGCTACTGCATGTAGTCCTCTGTGAAGACTGACTTTTATTCTGAAGTGAGATGTAGAACCCCTGGAGAGGTTTAAGTAAAGGAATGATGCAGTCTGACTTAATTTGTAAAGAATCAGTCTGTACTGAAGACATCAGACGTCTGGTGGAAACAGAGAGCCCAGTGGTGGAGAGGGGAGGGGTCTACGATACTCCAGGCAAGAGATGATAAATTAGACGAGGGATTGAAGGCAGTAATAAGTGCTAAAATACTAAGTATATCATAACAGTAGCAGGACTTCCTGATAGATTGGATGTGGAGTGAAGAGAAAGAGAGTTAGAGATATCTCCAAAGGTTATCTCCAAAGGCCCAAGCAACTGGATGTTGGACTTTCTATTTATCAACATGAGGAAGAGTGTGCAAGAGATACATTGTACTGGGCAGGAGATCGGGAGTTCAGTTTGGGATATAATCAGTTTCCTTAGACATCCAAGTGAAAATATCAAGTAGGCAATTGGCTGTATGCATCTAGAATTGAGAGAGGAGGCTGGAGATTTGATATTTGGAGGTCCACATTTGGCACCTACCAGTGGTTAGATTGTATCCAAGCCATGAGATGGGATAAGAAGAAAAGATGATGACGGGACCTGGAGCATGCCAACATTTAGAGCAGAGGATATGAAGGGAAACCAGCAAGCGACTAAGAAGGACAGTCCAGTGAAGTAGGAGGAAAAGCAAGAGAGTAGGATGTCCTGGGAGCTAAGTAAAACAGGAAGGAGTGATCAGCTCTGTCAGATACTCTGTTTAAGTCAAGTAAGATAAGGACTGAGAATTGACCATTCAATCTAGCACTGTGGAGGTCACTGTTCACCTTGAGAAGGGCAAGTGCTGTGGCACCATGGGAGACAAAAGCGTGAGCAGAGCTGGTTTCAGAGAGAATGGATATATACATGTTCATAGCAGTGTTACTCATAATAGCCAAGAAGTGTGAAGAGCCATTGTCCATCAGGACACGGATACACAAACAAAATAGGATATATCCATACTATAGAATATTATTCATCCATAACAAGGAATGAAGTTCTGACATATGTTCAACATGGATGAACCTCAAATACATTATGCTAACTGAAAGAAGCCAGTCACGAAGGACAAATAATGTATGAAATGTCCACTAATGGCAAATTCATAAAGGCAGAAAGTGATTGCTATTGCCTGGCGCTGAGAGAAGGAATGGGGATTGGCTGATAAAGAGGATGGGGTTTATCTTGAGGGTGATGGAATGTTCTAGAAGTGGTAGCGATGATTACACACATTGTAAATGCACTGGAAGCCACTGAAATTTGTACTCTAATATTTTGAGAAAGAGACTGAGTGTGCAAACAGGAGAGGAGCAGAGAGACAGGAAGAGAAAGAATCCCAAGCAGGCTCCTTGCTGTTAGTGCAGAGCCTGACACAGGGCTCAATTTCACCAACTGTGAGATCATGACCAGAGTTGACATCAAAAGTCAGATGCTTAATCGCCAGAGCCAGCCAGGTGCCCATGAACTGTATAACCTAAAAATGATGGCTTCTATAGTATGTGATTTATATCTCAATAATAATTATTATAATAATAATAATAGTAAGAGAGACTGAGAGGAAAGAGATTGGAGACAATGAGTAAAGAATACGTAGGAGTANTCAATAATAATTATTATAATAATAATAAAAGTCAGAGTGACTGACAGGAAAGAGATTGGAGACAATGAGTAAAGAATACGTAGGAGTACAACCCTTCTGGAAAACGGTATAGAGGTCCTGAAAAAATTAAAAATAAAACTACCCTATCATCCAGGAATCACACTCCTGAATGTTTACCCACAGAATACGAAAACATTAATTCAAAAGGATATATGCATACTTATGTTTATAGAAGCATTGTTTACAATATCCATGATGTGGAAACAGCCCAAGTGTCTATCAGTGGATGAATGGATAAAGAAGATGTGGTATGTGTATACATGGAATATTACTCAGCCATAAAAAAGAATGGAATCTTGCCATTTACAACAATGTGAGTGGAGGTAGGGAGTGTACTGTAAGCAAAATGAGTCCGGCAGAGAAGGGTACAGCTACCATATGATCTCATTCATAGGTGGGACTTAAGAAACAAAGGAAAGCAAAGGAAAAAAGAGAGAGAAAGAGATGCAAATCAAGAAACAGACCCTTGGGGCACGTGGGTGGCTCAGTCGGTTGAGCGTCCAACTTCGGCTCAGGTCATGATCTCACAGTTTGTGGGTTTGAGCCCTGCATCTGGCTCTGTGCTGACAGCTAGCTCAGAGCCTGGAGCCTGCTTTGGATTCTGTGTCTCCCTCTCTCTCTCTCTCTCTCTGCCCCTTCCCCATTCACACTCTGTCTCTCTCTCTCTCTCTCTCTCTCTCTCTCTCTCAAAAAATAAATAAACATTTAAAAATTTGTAAAAAAAGAAACAGACCCTTAACTATAGAGAACAAACTGGTAGTTACCAGAGAGGAGGGCAGACAAGGTATGGGGATTAAAGGTTACACTTATCATGATGAAAAAATAAAATGATTAAAAACTGAAAAATACATATTCTTCAAACTGTGTTGGGAGGAAGCTTCAAAGGGAATACCAGCTTATTTAACCAAACTTTGGATCAAAGCTATTGGCATCATTTATGGATTTGTGGTAAATGTTTTTTTGGATTTGATTTCAAGGGTAAAGGATTACATTGATATGGTTATAATAAATTATGTGATGAATGTAAGAAGAAAGGAAGTCTTCTGAGAAGCTTTGCTGTAAAGAGGAG
>NW_027527459.1:1594891-1598947 GCF_008692635.1 Crocuta crocuta | reverse complement strand
ACTGAGCAATATCACAGTATATTTGTATACCGATGAAAATGATGCAATAGAGAGAGGAAAAACTGACGATGCCAGATAGAAAACAGAATATTGTAGTCAGATCAGGTCGTGTGCCTGGTTTCCATTGGCAGCACGTTGATGCAGGCACTGCGTGGCGAGCAAGATACGGTGCGTGGAGCGCAGGCCTGTTACCAGGACTTGACTGGCAGTGAGCGAAAGGTATCAGCATCACTGTTGCCAAATGATCAGTGTTGAGCCTGTAAGAGATGAGAAATGCAGGCATTCACATAGGGGTGATTATGGAGTTTTACAGCCACAATGAGACATTAGACGTTATTTTAGGGGTGCCCGTGTGGCTTAGCCGGTTTTAAGCATCTGACTCTTGATTTCAGCTCAGGTCACGATCTCACAGTTGGTGTGTTCAAGCCCCATCTTGGGCTCTACGCTGCTTTGAATTCTCTCTCCCTCTCTCTCTGACCCGCCCCTGCTCATGCTCGCTCTCTCTTTCTCTCTCTCTCTCTCTCTCTCAAAATAAATAAAAACTTTTTAAAAATTTTTAGAAAGAAGTTGTTTTACAAATAAGGAAACTGAGGCCCAGATAGGGATATAACTCGCCTGTTCACAACTGCTCGCTGGCTGAGCCTCGAGTCAGGTCTTTGAGCATCCGGTTCAGTGTTCTTTCCACTACTACCCCCACTGCCTTCCAGGAAAAAGAGGAGGGTCTGGGATTGTAACAGGGACCACGGGAAGTGCGGAGAGCTAGCCCTCCCCTCCAGTAACAGGGGCTAAGGAGTGTGATGGCACCAGGAGTTAGAAAGGGGCTGCGGAGCCATTCCTTCTCCTCCCACCTGAACTCCAGCCAGGATCATGCAGAAGCCCTCAGGACCGAAAAGCGTCTGTGGAGAGAAAGCCCGTCTTCCTCCTGAAGCCGGCGGGCCCGGTGCTGAGCAGCAGCGCCCAGGGAGACACTGTCCCTGTCCCTTCTTCCCTGCGCAGAAAAGCTCGAGCAAATTTCCCGACCTGCCTCATGTAACTAGTTCTTCTTACAGTCTTCTCTGTACAGAATCGGACTTCCTTCGCTTTTGTCCCCCAGTGTGCCGAGCCAGTTCTGAACGGCCCTTCGAGTTTTTTCCCCTGTCCTTCTGCAGCTGGGGGAACCCAGAATTGGACCGACTATTCGAGTCCGGGTCAGGGCCCTGCCGCGGTGGGTAGAGCGTGGCTGGGCCGCTGCCGCCAGGGCCTCCTGAGAGAACTCGAGCGTTTCTCTGAGGTGAGGAGGCTGCCTTCTGTGGCCAGAGGCGACAGACTGTTTGCCAGGGTGGAAATGGAAATTCTTCTCTGAGAGGAGAGACAGAGAAACAGAAACAGAAGCAAAATTTGGCAGGACGGCGGACTGCCGCGTCCAGGTAGCTAAGCCGGCAATCCATCCAGCTTTTGATTATCTGCGGCGATGGAGAAAAGAAAGGACATGGATGACCCTGAAGAGTGGGTCATCCAAATGGGACTTTAAAATGCATTTTGTGCAGTGCTAGTATGTGGGCTTGTATTAGGTAATGTGATGTTGTTTAAATAGTTCATTGATTTTCATAATTCCGTTTGACTTGGACCAGGCTCGAAATTGCACACCCCAAGTATTAGTACTTGATGCTTGACTGCCCCTAAGCGTCCTGAATGTCACGGGGAAAGCTGACCGCAGACAAACAGCTCACAGAGAGGTGACTGTCAAAGCAAGAATATCAACCAAAGGAGGCAAGGGTTCTGGCCTGAGGGGGCTGGTGGGCTCCTAATGGCAATGACCCTGCCACAGCGGGGGCCCACGGGAACGGCCCAGCAGACACACAGCAGACCAGCCTTCTTTCCCCAGGAGGCTGCAAGAGCAGCCAGGATGCCCTTGCTTGTTTCCCAAGCATTCCCCTGGCAAAGGCTTCTGCTGTACTGAACTGGGAAGGTCCCAGACTGAGGCCGAAGCTTCAGGGTGTCACTGCTGCTCGTCCAGGCCCTTGCCCATGTGACAGCCATCCACTCGGAGACTGTGACTGTACCTGATTTCTTGATCCCTAGTCTCCTGTACTCTCTCTCTTTCTAGACCTTGTCAGCACCACCCCCACCACCACCCCCCACAACAAAGCCATCCACTGACAAATTGGAGAGCCCTCATAATAGCTCTGAGTGCCTTCTAGGCTATTTTATAAATGCTCGATTTTATGGAAGGTGGCTAATGAGGGATTCTCCCTCCTCCCTGGTGGGATTGGAAGTAGGGGGAGGGGCAGAGTAAACAAGCCATGCCTCTGGGTGAGATACCCGCCTGGGCATAGGATATGATTCCCATGTAGATCTGGTTACGTAAAGGAATAACCAGTCCAAACGCATCAAAATGTTTCCAGTGTTTTCTAGAATCTCAGAGGAGAGAGGGAACTAAGGGACCACGTGGTCCAGCCCCCGGTCTCCAGGCACGCAAAGGATTTCAGTTAAATAAGAACAGAGAATTGTCAACTGTTCCTTCAGGTCTCCAGAGACAGAGACTCGCGACACCTCTGCTCGGTCACCCCTCCATGTATGTGCTTTATGCCCTTGGTAAGGATCAGAATGAGCAGACAGAACTGCCATGGGTCATGCTGGGGAGAACTGCAATAGCAACAGGGAGTGAGCAGAAGAAAGAGAGGCTACTGGCAGAACCTTCCAGAGGCTGGGAGGAAGGATTAGCTGCAGCGCACAGGACATCTCCACGGGCGGAGCCTGGCCTCTCAGTGCCGCCATAGCTGGCTCTGTCTCTTCTGTAAGCACATTGGCTCTCGTATCCACCCATCCATTCCATTTCCACTGGTAACATTGTATTTCACTCACTCAACAAGTAGATGTAGTGAGAATCTACTCTGTGCCAGACACGGAAAATAGAGGCAGGAATGAGACATGGGCGCCCTCTCTCTCAATGGATAGGAGCTTACAAACTAGTAAGGGAGACAAATCCCAATGATAGGCAATCACAATACATTGAATAAAGGCAAGAAGCCACCCTCTTACACAAATGAAGGCTGCAGCCTTCCAACATGCCTTCCTGCTCCACATACCCCCTTCTAAGATCTGCTGCCACCAAAGTGCTGCTTTCATCACACTCTTCTCTCCCTGAGATGTCTTCTGTACCTCCCCATTCTCTATTGACTGCCTCCTTTCCTCCAGAGCCTGATATCCCAGTTCCCCTATGCTCTGGTTCCAACCTGCCTCTCAACCTTCTCTCCCACTACCCTCCTAGAGGACCCCTGTGCCCCAGCAAGCCAGCCCTTTTTTTAAAGTTTATTTATGTATTGTAAGAGAAAGAGAGAACAGGATAGGGGCAGAGAGACAGGGAGAGAGAATCCCAAGTAGGCTTCACACTGTCAGCACAGAGCCCAAAGCAGGGCTCCAACCCACGAACCACGAGATTGTGGCCTGAGCTGAAGTCAGACGCTTAACCGACTGAGCCACCCAGACGCCCCAACCCAGTTCTTTTAAAGGACATCCTATCCACCTGCATGTTTTTCTTCATACCATCACCTCTCTTTGGAATGCCTTCCTCTCCATCCACATGTCTACCTACCAAGGGTT
Organism: Crocuta crocuta; assembly: GCF_008692635.1. NCBI lineage: Eukaryota > Metazoa > Chordata > Mammalia > Carnivora > Hyaenidae > Crocuta > Crocuta crocuta. The sequence continues at coordinate 1,595,365 of NW_027527459.1, read as the reverse complement.
GAGTTTTACCTACCTTCTAAAATTCAGATGCTGTCTCCTTCTATCCCTTTCCTGTTCAGCCCCACTGGAAAGGCTTCTGGCTCTTCTGAGCTTCTATAGCTTGTTTACAGAAGTACATGGCAATATTCTGGCATTAGAGTGATTCGTGTGAATGTCTTATCTGCCCCACTAGACTTTGAATTTCATTCAGCACTGTACCTCTGGTACATTGCACAAGACTGATACTTATTGAATAAAGGACAAGTGGAGATAGAACGGCATTATGGACTTGGAGCCGAATCAAAGGAAGCCAAATGAAGTTATTGGTGAGGAAGGGGAAGCCAGTATTTTCCACAGACTGCTTATATTACGTTGGTCAGGTTTCTGGACTGGGAAGGTGAAAAAGGTCTGTTTTCCTTTAAAAAAATAAGTAATGAATTTCCTTCTATAATCTTTAATATTTTCTTAAAAGCCAAGGTGAAGGAGCTTCTAGTT
>NW_027527459.1:1567011-1594793 GCF_008692635.1 Crocuta crocuta | reverse complement strand
TAAAAGCCAAGGAGGAAGAGCTTCTAGTTTTTACTCTGCATGGTTTAGCTCAGGCTTAAATTGTTCTCAAGGGAAAAGGGCAGGCTATCCCTTATGAGAAAATATCAGACCAAATATATTTTTAATAATGTGTAAATACCACCCTACCCCAACTAAACTATATGCACCTCCAGGACAAGAATGAATTCTGAATTTCCTCTACGAATGTTTTCTTTGCTCCATTGGGGCCATGCACACACACACACATCCAAGGGCACATGGGCTATCAAGCTGCTGAGTGGAACAGGAGTTATACTCAATACTTCACTGATTGGTGTCCTGCGAGACCTTCCTAGTGGAATTCTGTAAAATTGGGACAGGAAGGGACAATTCGATGACAAATCTCCTCTTACTAGACCCACTTCTAATGACTATGAAGGCTACAGGCATCGCCTGATCACACAATTCACCAGCCAGCATTTGCAAGCCTCATTAAGCGAGTGCTACTCTGAGCCAGGGGAGGGAGGGACTTGCTACCATGTTGTGGCCTGAAGGGATGAGTTGCAGCATATTGGCTTGTACTCTGCACCAAAGGATGCGGGCACCAAAGGGAAACACACAACATACGAGGTTTTGATTAAACTTGTTATCTTTGACATTTGGTCTGGAAACATTCATTCCCCTGTGATGGAGAGAAAAAACTCAAGTAAGCCATAGGAAATCAAAGGCTCCCTTTATTTCTCATCCACTTTTGAGCAATCTTTCCAAAGTTGTGGGAATTATGCGCTGATGAGTACTTCCGCCTGTCACTCTTCCTTGGAAAGTGACCCCACAAAAGAGAGGTGGGCTATATGTTTAGACCTATGGCCATAAAAATGATAGAGACACCACGTGGAAGATACCACCCAATGTGATTGCTATGACCGACTGGCAGAACTGGGGGTATGTGAATGTGTTGGGTTAAGTGTTCCTGGGCTATTTTTTTGTTTTTTTCCCTTCATTTTTATTGAGATATAATTGACACACAGCACTGTAGAAGTTTAAGGTGTACAGCTTAATAACTTGCTTTCTAATATTGAGAAATGATTACCAAAACGAGTTTAGTTAACATCCATCATCTCATAGATACAAAAAAAAAAGAAAGAGAAAGAAAGATGGTTTTTTTCCTTCTGATGAGAACTTTTAGAATCTGCTTTCTTAGCAACTTTCCTGTATGCCATACATCAGTGATAGCTATAGTTAGCATGCTGTACATTGTAATGTATTTATTTACCTTCTAACTAGCGGTCCATGCCTTTTGGCTACCTTTCTTCTATTCCCCCACCCACCTCACCTCTGGTAACCACAGATCTGATCTTTTCTGAGTTTGGTATGTGTGGTTTCTATTTTGTTTTAGTTTCTACATGTAAGTGAGATCATACACTATTTGTCTTTGTCTGACATATTTCACTTGGCATTAAGCCCTCCAGGTAGAGTGCTTTGTTTAGGATAGACTTAAAGTCAAATATGCATTTTCAAGAAGGATACATGTCCAGCCATGGGAAGCAAGTCAGGCAATACAACTTTCGAACTACCCAGCAACTGGGAAGGACTATGGAAAATTCTACCTGATCCCCAACACCATTACCTCTCTCACCAGAAAAGGATCAGGCAGCCACCTCCCAGCTAGATGTATCTGGGTAACTACAGTCTTATCCAGCACTATTTATCTTTCCTCTCCAAATGTACTTCTGTCAATTTGGCGAGTGGGGATGGGAACATGGCTGTGCTCTTGGGAATAAGCTTTTAAATGTATAATCTCAGACAAAGAGCACCAGAGCTTAAAAGGTATCTAGAGGAGAGGGGTTTAGGAAACCAGATTTATCCACTGGCCACTGCTAAGTCTCGCTGGAATTTTTGGCCCTTGTACCACTGCTCATGGATGACTCAGATGGCATCTCATCCTGCTGTCTTGCCCTAAGGAGTGGACACATCCACTGCCCTCACCTTTAGATGAAATCTTGCTTTAAAACAAGAGGCCCTGTGACTGAGAAAGAAGGAAACTGCCCTAAGCTGGAAAGCCCGTTGGGAACTTGCATACATAGCATCCGAAGTCAGATTTTCTGGAACAGTGACCATGAGTGACCTTGCCATGATTTGAGGAAACCACTTAGAAACCAGGAAAGGTAATCCAGTGAGGCAGAGTTGCTGTCAATGGATGTGAAACAGAGAGGAGCTGTCTGCATAATCCAGGCTGTGGGGCCCCAGTCTCCTTTGTGAGGAAGGCAGCTTCCTTCTGTCTGCTTCCTGGAAACACGTCCCTGCAGGGAAAAGCAGCTTGGTGCCTTGGGATAATTAAAGGTAGACCTCGTTGTCCTATCCTGGAAGGAAGACCAGGCAGACAGGGCTGAGTCTGTGCTGGGCGCTCAAGCCCTTCCATGCCTTCTTATCAGGGGCCTGGGATTTGCAGCCACAGAGCCCCAGAGCAGGCCACGGGCAAATGGGCTGAGCAGGGGCCAGGATTCTGCCATTAGCCCTAGGCACAAAAAGTCCCCTTCGGCCTTTCCTTGATAATGAGGCCTTAGCTGCATGGTAGCAACACACCAACAACCATTTTGACTAAAATGCACTTAAACAAAGGATGCATCCAATTACACAACTGGGCGTGGCATATCTTTGATGTCAAATGACCTATTTGATTGTTTGATATGCATACATGCCTGTTTAAACCATTAGCACGTGCGTGCGCGTGCACATGCTCATATACACATTGTACTGAATTTGAGGTGGCACTGTGTATAGCCCTAAGTTCAGTTCTGTCTGATAAAATAAGGTCCAGCCCCCTCTCCCAAGCCTATCAAAAGCTGGTCTAGGTTTTAAAATTTGAGCAACTCTCCAGGCTGAGTTCTTTAAAACCTAGTGAACTAACACTAAATCACTGTGCCATTTTGCATAATTGTCGGGGGAGGGAAGAGTGGAGCCAGACGTCGTCATCGTGTCCAGGCTGTATCCTGCTCACTTTGGGTAAAAAGAATAGAATTGTTTAACATTTTAAAAGCAAATAAAAGTGCTTAAATATTTTGTAATTTGCAACTTGAAAAGAAAACAGTAATGGGTTTCCAAGTGCATGTCTTTACTTTTAATGAAGTGTTTATTTTTCATGGTTCTATTGGCAATAAAAGAACAGCTCCACATCAAAAGCCTTCAGGGAAGCAGTTTCCATTTGGAGGACAGTGAGATTGCCAATCATTCTGATTTTTTTTCTAAAAGTAAACTCACTAGACTATATTTCCAGATATAGGTTATTGCCTATTATCCCAGGTAATTATTTTTTGTCTCTTACTCATATAGGCAAATTACAATGCATTATGCATTATACTCTAAAAAGATTTTTTTTTTTAGATTAAGTGACACTGAGATCAGGGGGCTCCAGAATGTTTTAATGAACATGCTTCCATTATCCTCCGTGCTTGTTCATTTTGTTGGAAGAATGATTCATTCATTTCAAATTTGGCAACTTAAACAGCAGCAAATATAATTTTCCTATCAACAATGCAAAATCAGTTTATCGCCCTCCCAGACTTCAGGGCGGCTTGTGCCTTTTTTTTTCCTTTGCCAACAGCACCCTCTGCTGGTGGCTGTTATCCATCACATCTAATGGGATCGACCCAAATTGCAAACGGAGGCCTCCGTGCAACATTACACACAGCAGGACATGATTCATAAATCAGTTTTCCACCCTGGTGATTCATTACCAGATATATTTTTTCTGTAAAACAGCACAGCTCAAGGAAGTCATCAAGAATTCAGAAGCTGCAAGAAATACCTTCGTTTGATTAATCATCTCTCTGACCTTTTTCTTCTTATTGAACAAGGTTAATAATACTTGTTATCACTCAAAGTTAAACTGTATTAGCTGCCAAGTGATTTTTATTTGCAAAGGCCTGTTATCACTGCCAAGAGGCTTCAAAGTTGGGATTGGTTACATTCCTCAGGTATGACCCCGAGGGACATCTGACCAATGCAACATTTCCCACGGGAGAGGTCAGCAGCTTCCACAGCGACCTGGAGAAGCTGACCAAAGTGGAACTAGATACTTCCAACCGTGAAAATGTCCTCATGTCAACCAACTTGACAGCAACCAGTACCATATATATTTTAAAACAAGGTAAGGATACTTCCCACTTCGCCTATCTTAACTTCTACCATCAAACCTCTGCACGCCATTCATTAGTAAATAGAATTCACTTCTGGCTGAGGAGGTGGCTTCTCCTCCCTATCTTCCAGCTACGGAGGCTGAAACGCAAACAAAACCACACCGTTCACAGAGTTCACGCTGCCACATTGGGCCTCATCTCTGTGGGAGCTGTGAGGTTAAATCCCTGCCAAATCCACTCCTCCTTCAAGTCATTTCCCAACACCCAGCTGCTTGTAAAGCTCTTTTAGGCTCTGATGGGGTTATATTAAAGAAATGAAGCCTGTGCCCTGGCTGAGATTAGCATTCTAGATCAATGCTGACGTGAGTGAATAAGAAGGATGGATTGGGATACACACCAAGCAAGAATATAAGCGAAACGAGAGAATTAAAATCTCATTCTATTCAGAGAGAAAAGTAAGGATGGAACAAAAAGGAAGGGAAGCCTGGAGGGAAGGAGGTGAGAAGAGAGAGAAGGGGGGAAGGAGGGAGAGAAGAAAACAGAAAGGAAAGACGGGAGGGCGGGGAGGAGGGTTGCGTTTGGAGGGAATGTCTTGGAAGCTAAAGGGACATGGACGCCGAGACGTCATTTTCTCTCTGCCCAGTCATTAAGGACTGATTCTGTTGTTAGGTTGTGGGGCCAGACGCACAAGTGTCCAGAGTTCAGGTTCCCTCTGAAAGGACCGGTCGCAACCTCTGTCAGTGTTGCCATCTTGCTGGGTAAGGCAGCCTGTCTGGTCAGTCCGTGTCGCCAGGCGACAAGGAGGCGGAGTTGAACTTCGTCTTCTCCTTCTAGCTCCCAGCATATCAAACTGAGGAGGCCAGCCCGCCAGGTCTGAGATGGATTTTGTGAGGGAATTCTTTAAAACTGAAAAAGAAAAAGCCAAAAACAGCCTGCGGTATTAGGCAGGAATCTTTTATCCAAGAAACAAGACACTCCAGCTCTGAAAATAACGAGACCCAAATGGACAGAGAGCGTATCTGCCTGTCAGAGGGGTTGCCTAGCCCAGAAGGCGGTTAGGTCCACTGCGACCCACCTGCTCATCCTTCCCCACACTTGCCTCCTGAAGCTACACTTGTCTCTTCTCTGCCTCCTGTGCTTCCCTTCCTCTTCCTCCTTTGCTCCTCTGTCTACAGAAAATACCCAGAGCACCTATCGAGTGAGTCCGGACGGCTCTCTGCGTGTCACCTTCGCCAGCGGGATGGAGATCAGCCTCAGCTCTGAGCCCCACATCTTGGCCGGGGCGGTCAACCCCACCCTGGGCAAATGCAACATCTCCCTGCCTGGAGAGCACAACGCAAACCTTATCGAGTGGCGGCAGCGCAAGGAGCAAAACAAAGGCAACGTTTCCGCGTTCGAAAGGAGACTGAGGGTAAGGCTTGACCCCACGCATGACACGCAACTTGGGTTTTATGTTGCAAAACTGCAGAGCCGCCCTGATCTGAAGTCCCACTGCGACAAAGCTTTTCTAGGTGACTGACTAGCGTATATGAAACACTAATTCGGAGAGAGGGTGCTAATGGCTGATAATGGTTCAGGATTCTTAAATGAACATTCTAATAGGCGCATTCTTTGTCATTAGCCAGCTAAAGTGCTCGAATAGTAGCAATTTCAGGCACCAAGAAAGTCTGGGTGGGAGAAATGTGTTTAGTAGGGAGGCCCTCCAGAATCCCTCCCAGCATGCCCGGGAGATGTTTATCAGGCTCCCTACACGGACCCAGCTCCCTGCCCCGGGGGTAGTTTATACTTTGTGCGGAAGGACCCGGCAGGCAGCCACACTAGGGCAGGAGACACACGGCCACATCTGGACAAAGGCAGATGCAAAGGAAGAATAGGTGAGTGATATCATCGCCGTGAAGACACTCTCAAGGGCCAGAGGGGTGATGGACTAGCGCCCATATGGGCCTAGCGGTGCTCAGAGAGAGTTGTCCGGAGGCCATTGAAGGTCTGGGGGTTTTCATGTCCTTACCGGGCACGGTTCACTGCAGTTAACCAGAAATCTCTGCCAAACCTGCCTTTCTGCAGCACCGCACAGCCTACGAACACCACAGCACTCTGCCTGCCTGTCCCTTCTTAATGTTAGAATGATGTGACCAACTTTCCAAATATAGTAACATTCAATATCAGCCCCAGAGCAACTGTCAGCCGGAGGGAAACAATCAGTCACAATTGAGGCCAGGATACCTGGGATGCTCGCGCTTTCTTCACTCACAGCACAAATCCTTCCCCGGTGAAAATGTGGTAACCTTCAGGCTATGGAAAAACAACGCCAAACAACCACCCAATTCCAGTAAGAAGCAGTCAAGCCAGTCCGAAGGCGTGATATGAACAAAATAATACACAACGGCACTCACTTTTTCCGTCACTTCTGTTAGTGACACGTAGGCACAGGCTTCAGTGCTTTTGTAATGCCACGATAGCTGTCTACACGCACAAGTCAATTTGTATGTTTTGATTCAACCCCCAGTCTCCAACAGAACATTTACTGCCGCTATGGCGCTGAACTGAGAAATAAAACCAGTCCATAGAGTCACGCCTCTCTGTGTGGGAGGCAGTGAGGGTTTCGGTCGGAATTCTAGAAATGAGATCTCCTGGGTTGAGCCATTAATGGGGAAGTTAGATGACCTGGCTTAAGAAATGTCTTGATTTTCTTCACCTGTGGAATGAAAATATATTTGAGAAAAGAACTATCTACATATGGCTTATCAACCTCATGGACTCCCCACAGAATAACTGTATCGCATAAATAATTTCGTGCCTCCCCCGGTTTATCTCCTCAAGAAAACATTATGAACCATATCATGTACTATGTGACTTTGGGTTTTCCCATTCCTTAGGAAAGCCCATCCTATACTATGTGACTTTGGGATTTTCCTCTTTCTAGGATAAGCCACCATTTTCTCCCCTCCATCTGCACAGATAATGGAGAGACTATATACACTGTAACTTACACCTCATATCCCACATTGTTCTTAATGTTGAAAAGTCATAAAACATTTGGGGCATCTGGGGGCTCTTTAGTGTTAAGGAGTGGAGTGTTATTTAGTTAACACTATAATTGACCCATTTCCCTTCCTGTGATATAGTTGAGCAGATTTGTGGAACTGCTTATAAGGGCAACAAATTCAGGACCTTCTCCTCTGTGTGACTTCTAGGGTGCTTCCTGAGGTCCTGTGACACAATGGAGCCCCTTAGCAGCTGGGTGGTGTCACCATGCCTGTCCCGAGAAACCTAACAGCAATCCTTTACATATGTTTCATGCCCTAAAGTTAACAGAAGGCTTTCGTAGCCAAGATTTTATTTGATCGCCACAACCATCAATTGTTGTTATTCCCAATTTACAGATAAGGAGACTAAGGCCCAGAGAGGTTAAGTGATTTGCCCAAAGTCAAACAGCTATTAAGGATCAGAGCCAGCACTAAAATGTGGGTCTTCACCTAGTGCAGCACTCTTTCCACTTCATCATGCTGTACTGCCTTGTTCCTTAAAATAATTAATCTATAAATCATTGCCCCACTCAATGGAACCACCTTGGCAGGGCCTGACTCCTCATTTCAATGCTGACAAAAAGAGACAAATAATCGACTCTAATGTACTGGCAAGTGTGGGTGGTACACGACAATTGGCCGGCCTCCAGGCCGGGGGGCTGGGGTGGGTGGTGAAAGAGGCAAGGGAAGGGAAGCCGTTCCACTGGCTAATTCTTACCTTCTCTCCCCATCCTGGTGCGTTTTTGTTTATACTGCTGCCTTGGTTTCCCCCAGATTAGGCAAATGTGATTTAATGGACTATATATGCTCTCTTAACATAGGTATGAATCCAATTTTGACAACGCACATTCTCTTTCGCTGCTGAGTTTATTATTTCAGAGATGGTGCCCCTTCACTTCTGGTAGCTTTTCAAGGGGCAAGCTGATGGCACGAGCCAGAACGTTTTCTCTTCCCGGGCCAGATATGCAGGGACCCATTTGTAAGCATACATGTAAAGAACAAGCTTTTCCGATGCCCTCAAGGGCCTCAAGGCCTTAAACTGAATCATTTTTTTAAATTCATTTATTTAAAGTCAAGTGAATTAACATACAGAGTAGTATTGGTTTCAGGAGTAGAACCCAGGGACTCATCATTTATATAGGACACCCAGTGCTCGTCCCAGCCGGTGCCCTCCTTCCCACCCACCCCCCACCAGCAACCCTCAGTTTGTTCTTTGTCATTAGAGCCTCTTACGGGTTGCCTCCCTTTCTGTTTTTATCTTATTTGTCCTTCCCTCCCCCATGTTCATCTGTTGAATTCCTCAAGTTCCACATATGAGTGAAATCATACGATACCTGTCTTTCTCTGACTGACTTATTTCCCTTAGCACGATACGCTGAGATTCCATCCATGCTGTTGTGAATGGCAAGCTTTCATTCTTTCTGATCGCCACATAATATTCCATTATATGAATATACCTCATCTTCTTTACCCGTTCATCTAACCGGAATCATGTATTTCTCCTGGTGGAGCAGCCGTTCCAGAGCGAGGGCAAGTGGGGGTGCCAGAGCTCTGGAGACACGATATGTCATCCAACATAGAAACTCCTGCTGTACTGTGGGAAATAGGACTCCTCTTCGAAAAACCACACGAAGGTGTGGTTGTAATTTGTAAACGTGCTTAGGCAGCACGTCCGAAAACACTACTTGTTCAGGCACAAAATGACAGGTTCGTATAAAGGCCCATTTGGTAACATGATGGACATTCCAAAAAGCTACCTATTATGTCCACCCTAGACCTTCTAGCTCAAAGAAAAAGCAGACAAGGATAGACTTCTCTTGTAGTAAGAGTAACAGGGGTTGCTCTTCTCCAATGATTGGTGGGCTTTTTTTTCATACAAAGTCAGGGTCCCCTCAAGGTGAGCAAGGCCGACTGTCGGGAAATATGATACCCAGCTCACCCTGGCCAGGCAAGGGCTTTGTTACCTCTGGGCTATCCTGCACCAACTCCATTAAGTGACATAAGTCACATTAACATCCTGAAATTTTCTTTATTTTAAAAATCCATCCCCCCACCCCCAACAACCTGAGTTGTGTTTGAATCATCTTCCTTGCAAAGCACTTTTACATCCCGTCCGTGTATCTTATCTGCTGCATCAGCCTGTCCCCATAAATACATTTCCCTGGACAATGGAGAAGTTAGAGTGCAGAGAACAATGGAAGCAGTTGTAAAAGAATCGGACATTCGCCCACAGCGAACCAGGCTGGGAACTTCACCCAGACTGCACCTCGCCACATGCGTGGATACTAACGCCGTTATGGGAGATTATCCCATCACTGGCTCCCAGAGCTCCTCACAAGATTTCGCAGACTGAGATGTGAGGTTACAGCAAAACCCCAGCACTACAGCCTCCTTTATGAAAAGGGGGAAGAAAAGCCCAGGAAGCTTAGCACTTCAAACCAAAGTCATAAAATCAAGTAAGATGATTATGTGTTTACAAGCAAAATGAAGCAAAGACTAATCTAAAACCCTCACAATTGCAACATGTGAATGTTCATACGTAATCTGAGCTCTGAAAAGGGGAAACAAGCCCAGATGCAACACAGGGTCCCAGGCTGACAAATGATGGGGAATTTGGGAGGCAGCCAAGAGGGTTCCAGCATCTCCCTCCCTTCTCAGAAAATGCCTTTGCTGACAGGGCACTCCACTACAGGCTGCTCAGAGTTGGAGTTCACGTTTGCTTCACGCTGTTTTAACTTCCTTCTCCCCAGGTTTGCTGGAGGGATTCGTTTGGTGAAAATTCAGATAAAGAGCCTGCTTGCAGATAGGTTCCTCTATTTTCGAAATATATCTGTCTCTTTCAGTCCCGAGTGACAGTGCGTCTACCCCTAAGGAGTCACCTGGAGACAGGAGCTTTCAGGCATCCAGGCAACCAGGCCGAGTTGGGTTTTGGGGGGCCAGGGGATTTTGGGGGCCTTCCAAGCATAGAAGCTACTATATTTGTTAATCTCGAGTCAACTCCACTAAGAGAACTTGAAAGAAAGTATCATTTCACATACTATTCTGCATGCATATAAGCATTAATGATTTGGTATGAAAAATTGCCATCATCTGTTGTATGCTTACACAAATAGCTTCACCAACAGGAAGGCATTTAAACTAGAGCAAATTAGGGGCGCCTGGGTGGCTTAGTCGGTTAAGCATCCAACTTTCGCTCAGGTCATGATCTCGCGGTTCGTGGGTTCGAGCCCCGCGTCGGGCTCTGTGCTGACTGCCAGCTCAGAGCCTGGAGCCTGTTTCAGAGTCTGTGACTCCCTCTCTCTCTGACCCTCCCCTGCTCACGCTCTCTCTCTCTCTCTCTCTCCTAGAAATAAATAAAACATTTTTTAAAAAATAAACTAGAGCAAATTAATATAATGCAAAAAGCATCTGACTTCAGTGATATGGCAGAAGTCAGGTGAGCAGAATGAATAAGATTTTGAGGAAGAACTGGTATGCCCATAATATTGCACCCTTTTTCCCACCTATAAAATGAGGGATATGGGCTGTGCAATCTCTATCATTAGTGACATTATCACAATTGATCATAATTACAGCAGCTAACATCCACTGAGGTCTTACTATATGTATTGCTATATGTTAATTCACTTAGTACTCATGACACTATCAGGTGGGTTCTATTATTATCATTCCCATTTTACAGATTAAGAAACAGGCACAGTGAGGTCACACATAGATAGTAAGTGGCGATACCAGGATTTGAACCCAGACGGGTCAACTCAACAGCCCACGTCCCAAGATCTCTACTAGCACTAAGACTCTGTGGGCTGGCGAAGTAAGAAGAGGATCTTGTGAGTAAAAAAATAAAGAAAAGAGATAAATGGAAACTCCAGATGGAATAGTAGCAGCTGACGCTAACACAAAATACAAGCCCTGTTCGTTTCTAGGCAAATCTGTGAAATGAAAGCAAGCCTAAGTACGGTTTTGATGGTCAGCCTCGCAATTATCAATAACAAATAAAATCTGCAGCATTGTCGCCATTGATTTCTAAAAATCAAGTACTAATTAACTTAAAACCAGTGAGTGCAGAGTAGCATGTCCTAATTTAAAACCTGTGACTTTTCTATCCATTCTCATCCATTCATAGAACTTAAACACAGTGCATCTCCCAAACTGTGATGTGATTACTTGGCCCATGTCCCTTATTCACCTTCCGACTTTTTCAGCAAAGATTAACAGGTCAGTTCAGTCGCATTGTGAGCTGAAATGCTAGACAGCATCCTTGAAAATTCAGCCTTCTCTTCCCTGGAGAAGAAAGGAAATCAATTGCCATAATCATAGCTTAGAGTTCAACACATTTTTGTGTGTTTTATATGTATGGAATATATATATATTCCGTTGAACCATAGCAAGTTGCCCTTTTTGTAGGCCAAAAACAGTCAAATACCAACAAGCTGCCTATAGGTCAACTTAATATATCTTTATCCTGCTAATTGAATGAGTCTTGAGTCGGAAGGGTTGAAAAGACTTTCACTTAAGCAATTAAAACATAAATTCCTAGGAAGGAGGAAGAAAGTCTCTGAGTAAAGGCAAAGGACACTTTTCTTTGGAGCTTCTGCCTGTACCTACCCTTTCAAGCACTTTGATCTCTGCTGGAAACACAATCCATGGCTCCCTGGGGCACTTACTGCCCTCTTTCCCTTCTGGTCCGAGTAGGAACAAAAAGCAAGCCCTTCTCCTTATTTCTCCTTAGCAAAGCTGAAAGAAATGTAAGGGCAACCAGAGGATGAACGAAAGCATAGATACTTCTTCCCCTATGGGAAATATTTACCAAGTCCAGCTTTCTTACCTCAACATACAACTCATCACTTGCCAAACTCAGAGGTCCCGTTCAATGCACAACCTGTCCAAAGAGGCCTTCCTTTGAAATTGGGGCCATTACCAAATTTCAACCCTTTCTTTGCCCTCTCTTTTCCAACCCAAGAATTGGTGTAGACTGGAGGAAGAGTATGCTGGGGAGAAAAACAATCTCCTTCCACTCTTCTAAGTTCTTTGGCTGGTGTAATAATTAAACAGGCATCGGGGCGCCTGGGTGGCTTAGTCGGTTAAACGTCCGACTTTCGCTTAGGTCATGATCTCGCGGTTCGTGGGTTCGAGCCCCGCGTCGGGCTCTGTGCTGACTGCCAGCTCAGAGCCTGGAGCCTGTTTCAGAGTCTGTGACTCCCTCTCTCTCTGATCCTCCCCTGCTCACGCTCTCTCTCTCTCTCTCTCTCCTAGAAATAAATTTTAAAAAACATTAAAAAAATAATTAAACAGGTATAAAAACAGATGAGTAGGAGGAAAACAGGCATAAGTTTAATGACATGTATACCTCCTGTGTACATGACAGACCCAGGAAAATTGAGTAGATCTCCAAGTAGCTGAAGCCAATACCTTAAGTAACATCTCCAGCTATAGTCAAAAGATGCTGGAGATGAGGACTCAGTTATGGGAGGTTGCCAGAAAAACAACAATAAACAAGGGTGTGGTTTATGTAGTTTTAAATCCTCACCTTCTCCATTGCTAAGAGTTTCTAGATGTATAGTCATTCCCCACTTTCTGATACAGGGAGACACCCTTACAAATGGAAATTCCCCTTAAAAATGCAAATAGACAACTTCACAGTTTTTTAAGAGCATCGCTTCCTGTGTCTGTTTCTTAAACATAATCAGCCCAAAATAATCCTTATGCCAAAGAGGCATATTTTGTGGTGGAAAATTCTGCTCCCATGCAGAATTTTTGTATTATTTATTATTTTATGCATTATTTATTATCTCTTATTTCATTATTTATTTCCCATGGAAATAAAGATGGATGGTCCACACTTAGGTCAAAGGCGATTATTGTCTTTCAGGCAAACTAGCGTTTGTATGAACGTGGAACTTTCCCAGCTTTGCTCATGACCCCACCGGTCATTGGCAATCAGCTTAAGTTTGGATTCCTGCCAAAATCGCCGGAGCATATAAGCTCTCCACGATGACAGTGGAAGAGCCCACCCGGAAAAGCATACTCCTTCCCAGCCTCCCCACACTTAGTTTCCACAGGAGACTCAGGGGAACTCTGTGGCACCTTCTAGTCCTTCATCCCCTTTCACCTCTAGCTGAATTTTATATTACCTTCTCTTTTGGGTTCCTGGACCCAATTCCAGTGTGGAAGGTGGAGTCAACTACACCAACAAGCAATTCTTGGGACACCAGCTGGCTGTTCTGCAAGTCGATTTAATTCTGACACTATCTACCAAGAGGTAACATCAGATTCCACAGGTTAAGGATTCAGTCTTACAAAACTGCCCCCTGCCCACTACTTAGATGCCAGTCAGTCGCCAAATCCAAGTTGTTACCGGTGCTTTTGATGGACTGGCTATAAACCAGAGGTTCCCACAACCCTTTCCTTGGGCTCAATTAATTTGCTAGAGCAGCTCACAGAACTTAGAAACATTTGACTTACTAGATCACCAGTTTATTATCAAGGGCAGAACTCAGGAAGAGCTGCATGGAAGAGATGCAGAGGGCAGGGTAGGGGACAAAGGTGTGGAGCTTCTGTACTTGTTCACCAGCCCAGAAGCTGGCACACCTGTTCTTTGGGTTTGTTTGTTTTGAGAGAGGGAGAGAGAGAGAGAGAGAGAGAGTGAGCATGAGCAGGAGAGAGGGGCAGAGGGAGAGAGAGAGAATCTTAAGCAGGCTCCACACTCAGCACAGAGCCCCACATGGAACCCAATCCCATGACCCCGGGATCATGACCTGAAATTAAATCCAGAGTCAGACGCTCAACCAACTGAGCCACCCAAGCGTCCCTCCTTGGAGTTTTTACGGAGACTTCATTATTTAGGAAAGATTGATTAAGTCATTGTCTATTGGCAATTGATTCAACCTCCAGCCACTCCCCTGTTCTCCAGAGGTTTGGAGGGAGGTAGTCAAAGTACCAACCCTCTAATCAGAGGGTTGGTGTCCCTGGCAACCAGCCCGCATTCTTAGGTTACCCAAGGGCCTTCCAAAAGTCACTTCATTAACACAACAAAACTCAGCTTTACCACTCTTACCAGAGGCCATTCCAAGGGTTTTAGGAGCTTTGTGCCAGGAACTGGGGGGAAGACCAAATATATATTTCTTAACAAATCACAGTATCACACCTGCCAAACCTTTGAAACTGGTTTTCTGGCAGCATCCGAATATCAGAGCACATTATCCAGAAGAAGAGAAGCATGGTTGCCGATGTATTGACAGGCAGAGAAAGAACACTGGGCCATCTTCCTCTGCTTTGTACCACTTACCAGTGGTTCTTGCTTGTGTAACCGTAATGACTTTATTAAGAAATGTGTTCTTGAGTAGTAAACTTAATCTATCAGACAAATAAAACCACAAATTTAGTTGAACTGGAAATCACTTGTTACTTTGGCTCTTTAACTATCATTATAACATAAATTGTAACAGTTACAACCGTCTCTGGGAGTACATGGATATTTTACAGCTATTGTAAATGAGCGGTATTACAGTTGGAGATATGTGGCTATAAAACCACAGGAAAGGTAGTTGAAGAAAGAACACCTGGTTCCGTGTAGATTTCCAAGCCCTGTGTATCAAAAGACAGAAAATATCTGCTTCACTATCACCTTTTAGGGAATAACAGCAGGTTACTATATATTTATGCACTACGGCACTGCGCACATTGGCTACAGATGGTTTAAAGAGTCATGATTCCCAATCTGTGTGTGGCTCTATTCCCTGAATTAAACCTACCCCTGAGACCGGCAGCACTTCCTCTCAAATAATTTAAGTATATCATCTCTCGTCTTCTGGGTAGAATTCATGGCGTGGAACATTTGATAGGTCCTATTTTTTTGTTTGTTTGTTGTTTGTTTGTTTGCAGAAGCTCAAAATGATGGGCAAATATTATTAGCCCCGGCTGGCTGATGAAGAAACTGAACCAAAAGAGATGTTTTAAAGCAAAATGCCACACCTCAGTAGTAAAAGGACAAACCTCACGAGTAGACAGTTCGTAGAAGACATACACGTGGCCAATAAACATTAAAAAAAGGCTCAACCTCACTACTTAATCAAATAAATGCAAATTTAAACCACAGTAACATATCATTTTCCCACTGTCATCCTGAGAAAAGTTAACAAGGCTAACACTTTACGATGGTAAGGATGGAATAAGATGGGCCTCCCCCAACAACTACTAAAGGGGAATATAAATTTGTAGAAGTTTTGGGTGCTATGATGTAATAACTCATGTTGCATCAGAAGTCTTTTTTTTTTTCCTTTAATTGTTTTTATTTATTTTTGAGAGAGGAAGAGAGAGACAGAGCACTGAGTCTGTGCTGGGCACAGGGAGGGGTTTGAAGAAATTATTTTGAAAACCAAAGTGATCAAGGGAAGACTGGACTTAGAGAATTNAATTTGGCTAATGTGAATTTTGAGCCTTCAGAAAAACTGTTTCAAGCTTCAGAATTGAGGAGGTTTCCTTAAGTTCTGTACTCTCATACGACAAAAGTTTATAGTGATATAATCCTTCTTTACCTAATTCTAAGAGTTTGGGATTGTGGGGGGGGGAAATTTTTCCCTTCTTCCTCTCTAGATCCTTTGGTTGGTCTAATAAAATTCATGTAAGACAGATTAATAAGAGAAAAACCAATTTAATTTTGCACTTAGAAGCCCCACAAAAACCCAAGAGGCTCGAAGACAGTCAGGCAATATGAAGCTTCTAGGCCATCCAGAACTAAGGAATGAGAGAGGGGCCTGGGGCTCTAGCGGGGAGGAGGGTAATTCACAGGATGAGGAAGAGAATAAGAGCAGATGTTTAGTAATTAGATGTTTGTCCTGCCATACAGATAGGTCATTCCGATAAAAAGTAATCTCGGGTAATAGCTCTCTTCCTGAACCAGGCCCCCTATCTAACTGAATTCTTGTAGGTAGTTAAGGAAGAGGTCAAAGTTTTTCTTGAACCTGCTAGGGCTTCACTGACTTCAGCTCAAAATGATACACGTGCCAAAGTGGCACATTTTGGGTGGCATATTCTCCTCCCTCTCACAGTTATCTGGCCACTAAGGTAAAAACTGACTTACACGTGGAATCTTAAAAACGCCTGAACTCAGATTCAGAGAATAAATCGGTGGTTGTGGGGCAGGGGGTGGGGGACAGGAAGGGAAATGGATGCAGGTGATCAAAAGTACAAACTTCTTGGGGCGCCCGGGTGGCTTAGTCGGTTAAGCGTCCGACTTTCGCTCAGGTCATGATCTCGCGGTTCGTGGGTTCGAGCCCCGCGTCGGGCTCTGTGCTGACTGCCAGCTCAGAGCCTGGAGCCTGTTTCAGAGTCTGTGACTCCCTCTCTCTCTGACCCTCCTCTGCTCACGCTGTCTCTCTCTCTCCTAGAAATAAATAAAAAACATTTAAAAAATTTTTTTAAAAAAGTACAAACTTCTTGTTATAAATAAGTCCTGGGGATGTCATGTACAACACAGTGACTACAGTTAATAAGACTGTATCATACATTTGAAAGCGACTGAGAGAGTAGATCTTAAAAGTTCTCGTCACAAGAAAGAAACCACGTAACTATGTGTGGAGATGGGTGCAAATGAGACTTATTGTGGTGATCATTTCACAATATATACAAGTATTGAGTCATTGTGTTGTACACCTGAAACTAATATAATGTTATATGTCAATTGTATCTCAAAAAACAAAAGTGAATAATTTTAAATAAGAACTTTTTAAAAATCTCATTCTGACCTGAGATTTGAAAATTGGACTCTTGAGACCTGTAGACCTGTAGAGGTTTCACGAATGGGTTTCCTTGAGAGTTCATTTAAAACATTCCTGTACATGTGTGTGCATTTTTCTGGGGGCACACTACATAGCTTTCAGGTATTTAAAGGGAACCTTGACCACAAAAGCTAAAAATGAACATAAAGTTTAGCTGAGTAGTGAGTGAATCAGCTTAGTTCAACCATGATTAACGTAGTCAAGCCCTATTGTAGGTTTGTCTCTTCGTCATTAGCCAGGCATTTAACATTCTGTTCCAGATCACACTGCAATTCCTAAAGATCTATTTTTTTTTTTATTTCTGAGAGAGAGAGAGAGACAGCATGAGCACAGGAGGGTCAGAGAGAGGGGGAGATACAGACTCCGAAACAGGCTCCAGGCTCTGAGCTAGCTGTCAGCAGAGAGCCCAACACGGGGCTCGAACCCACGAACCGTGAGATCATGACCTGAGCCGAAGTCGGACGCTAAACCGACTGAGCCACCCAGGCACCCCAGCAATTCCTACAGATATAAATCTAGCACACCAAACTACAATCACCTTGGAATCTGACACACGGGCCCATTCAAAAGCCTAACCTAAATGAGAAAAGTAATCATTATATTTTTAAAATAACAATTACGAAGTAATAGTTTTACATTTCACCAGGTACCTATATATGTAGTCTTATTTAAGTCCTAGCCCAACTCTGTGGTATGAAGTGGTGATATCACTCCCATTTCACAGAAAAAAAAAAAAACTAAGCCCCTGATAGCAGGAATGACTTTGTACACAGACAAGCAGCTAATTACATGGCTGATCATGGCTGACCCACGGGACCACTGCCGTGGACACTTGTCAAAGTCTCTCCATTTTCATTTGAAGGACAGCAGAATTTGCCATGCTAAAATATGCCTTTTTGGCATAAAGTTTATTTTACTGATTCAAGAAACAGCAGATACAGGAGAAGCTCTGAAAACCGAGTAGAAGTTACCCTTTTGGAAGCAGCATTTGATGTCTGTAAGGGAAATCTCCATGGTACGGGCATCTCCCTCTCTGTACCATGAAGAGGAAGATGGCCCTAAATCTCTACAAACTCTTATCAGTGAAAAAGGTGAAGAATTAATCTGCATAAAAACCATAACCTGGGTTACTGAGCTCTGCCTGAAAACCTACCATAACTGGCCTTCCCTCCTCCCCATCCCCAATGTCTTTGATCTTTAGCTCAAGGTGGATGTAAGGTGGTGGCTTCACGATTGTGAACGCACTTGATGAGAGGAACCAAAGCAGTGCGTAAACGTTATCTTATATCTGTTTTCTAGGCCCATAACCGAAACCTGCTCTCCATAGATTTTGATCATATAACTCGCACGGGAAAGATCTATGATGACCACCGGAAATTCACCCTTCGAATTCTTTACGATCAGACGGGACGACCTATTCTGTGGTCTCCTGTAAGCAGATACAATGAAGTGAACATCACATATTCACCTTCCGGACTGGTGACGTTTATTCAAAGAGGGACGTGGTATGAAAAAATGGAATATGACCAGAGTGGAAAAATAATTTCAAGAACTTGGGCTGATGGGAAAATTTGGAGCTATACCTACCTGGAAAAGGTAAGTATGTAAGGAAAAGGAACTAGTTCTGAGTTTCCTGGTGAGAATATTGCAAATGGCCCTAGTTACCGATCTTGGTGAAGAGATGCACAGGAGAAAACTCTGTTCTGGCTGTTCGTCTCTGTACAAGTAACAATAACAACAAAAGGAATGTTTAAAGAGATGCTGTTTTTCAGCTGAAAACTTTCCCCAACCCCACATTCTGCCGGGCACTCTTTCAGACTGAAGTCAGGATAATGGCTTAGCTTTCTCCTTATTTGAGCATATTTGCTACTGCTCTTGAAGAGGTATCTTCATTATTATGAAAGCTCATACTGAGGTAAAATAGGTGGAAAATTATAAAATTGTGTGTTAATGTATTTCAGCTCTGGAGAAGAGCCTCTTACACGGAGGATAAAGAACTCTGATTTTGTTAGGATAATCGGTGAAGGTTTAGGAGTATACATTTCGGGACTAATTTTCACAAGTAATCAGTCTGAGCAAATGGTGGCAGTGGGGCCTCATTGGTAATACTCCTTTGTGTACAGTGACTCTCCAACAGCACCCGTAATGGGAGCCCGGGGGCCTCCCGTCTGGCGGAAATAGACAAGGATTTTAATCCCACCACCGGAACCATTTATCAGACAGCCCCCACATGGCAAAATGGTTTCTGGCCAGATCAGCAGTAGAGAACAAAAAGAGAAATTGATTTCTATCCTCCATCTCAATTTCTGATGTCCTAAGATGGTGTCTTTTGTTTCCCAAATCTATCCATTCAACTGGATTCATCAGTCCTGAATTAATTTCTGGGAAAATTGAAAAATTCTTTCCCTTGAGGATTTAAGAGTAATCAGGGCAAGTTAACCCCTAAATGTTCTTACAGAAGTCATAGGAGCCCATAGCTCACATGAGAGAATTTCACTGTTCACCTCAAATAATGCCAAGCCTTTCGGATACACTCCCCAAAGTCTGGGAGGAAGAAAGTGTACCAGTGGTTGTATGTCACTATAAAACTATAACTACCTCCCAGAAGCTAGAGAATTTGCCAGATTGGAAATGCCTAGGAGATAAAACAGAATTCCACTTTGGAGCCAGGGTAAAGAAGGGAGTCCTCTGCTTTATCCACCCCTTCTCTGCTGAAGAAATAGATCAAATCTACAATCTGTACTCTACACAGGGAACATCTGAATCTTACAGAGTAGCTCTTTCCTCTTAAATTTTGGAAACAATGATTGGGAAAATCCTATGGCTCATGTCCCACAAAGCGCTAAACTTGGTACAAAGTTAAATGAATCCCATTACATGGGAAATGCATGGAGTGATACCCTTCATATGAAAAAAAAAGATGCCAGGGGCACCTGGGTGGCTCAGTTGGTTAAGCATCCAACTCTTGATCTCTGCTCAGGTCATGATCTCTCAGTTCGTGGGTTCGAGCCCCACATTGGGCTCTGCGCTGACAGTATGAAGCCTGCTTGGGATTCTGTCTCTCCTTGTCTCTGCCCCTCCCCTGCTTGTTCTCTCTCTCTCTCTCATTCTCTCTCTCTCATTCTCAAAAATAAATAAACTTATTATAAGCTTATTTGTTTTTTGAGGAATGAGGATGCGTTTGCACTGACCCTTCCACGGGTCATGCATGTGGCTAGTACCGTAGCCACCACTCCCTAGGAGTGTGCATGGGTTCGACTCCTAACCCCGACTTCATTAGCGCTGTGGTTTGCCAACTGAGCTCTAACTGCCTGTAGACAGTTGCATCTGAATCTCTAAGACTTTTCCGTTATGTTGTCTATACAGAAACAAAAAAAGCCTACTGAACACCTAATGTTTAGCCCTGCACGTAGCCTCTTTGACACCAAGGAACCAATTTTATTGTTTCCCTTTTCTGAATTAGCTGATGATTTCATCGAACGTTCCTCTGCAAAGAATAGTGAGGAAGAAACATCACTTAAGTTCTCTCTGCTACAGAAATTTAGTTGGCAATAACTCTTTAAAAACAAAACAAAACAAAAAAAGAACTCTATCCTGCAGTGGACAGAAAGACCTGACCGACGTATCACGTATCAAGAGATGCCCTGTGACTTCCAGAGACTAGTTTACTGACCAGCGAGACAAGCGCTATTCACTTGTGCCTTTTAGTGGACTTTTGTCCCTTTCTTGAGTTCACGTTTAATTTGCTTTCTAATTAAAGGTAGCTCCTGGCTTAAACAATCCTATTATAGAAAACTCAGAACGTGCAATACCCACAGTTTTGGAATCGTTCTTTACTTTCCAAAAATCATTTATCCTGAGATTATTAACATTATAATTACCATTAATAACAATGAATTCACTGAAGAGATGTGATTATTAAATGAAATAATTTAATATAAAGTGCCCAGCACATCTTCCGATAAAAGTTAGTTCCTTTCCATTTGCATTATAGCATTTCTTTTTAAGTCCAGAACAAACGCCATGTACTTGCTGCTGCTGGTAGGTAAATTCAAACAAGGAAGAACAGAAGGAAGGAAAGGAAGAAGGAAAATGAAGGAAGGAAAAAAAAAAGAAGAAAATTAAAGCATTTTTGAGGTTGTGAGTCTAGAAAAAACAAAGAGGGGAGATGCATATTGAATTGTACCAAAATCCAATTTTCATGTAGCTTTTCCAGTGAGGTGATGAGGTTCTGTGTCTTCTTGTGCTCTTTTCCGTCCTCTCTTTGACATGGCCTTTGCGGGCACGTTCTTTCACTATGTGTGGGTTAGAGCAAAGACAAAGAGACAGGCTCCCATAGTATATTTTAAAGTAAGGTTTCTCAAGCTGAAAAACGTATGCCTCATTTTATATCTCCAAATCCATCCGGTGTTATCTCTGTAAATTTACTTTGACACCCCTATACCATCATATATTAAAAACAACAACAGATAGTTCACCTTAACGTGCAGAAATTTTGTCAAAATTCTGTGACTTCTGCTAGAGCAGGTGAAAGCTACATGTATCATTTTCCTGCACAATGGTCTCCAGCCATTAGGAGAAAAATAATTATTTGGGTAATAGCTGCGGTTGCTTAAAGGATCTCTTCTCTATTAAAAAAATCAATTATTGTTTCTTAAATTTTCTCTATGTGGTCATTAATTCTCTATCTTGATTTATGAGACTTCTCTGAGTTAATTATATTTTGAAGACTTGTGGAGCTAAAATTTTGTATTACAGTAAATGTAAATCTTGTGGTTTCCTAAAATCGTTCTTAAGGACTTCATTTTTAAATGCATTTAAAGATATTTTATAATCATTTAATAAGATGCTTTAGCCTGATACATTTACACAAAATTGCCTCTTTGGGGCTGAAATTTTCAAAGGCTGCCTCCGGGGATGCAATGCGCTGTAGCTTGAGCTTCCAGGTGGCCCCACACTGCCATCTGGTGGTCATTCAAGTGCCTTAACTTTTCAAATTTCTACCATCTCTCCTTTCTAGTCTTGTTCAAATGAATATACGTGCTTGTTCTTTCTTTCTTCTTTACAATGCTCTCTTTTTGAGTCTCACAATCAATTAAAAAAAAATACAAAGTCTCCCACTCTGTTGTTTGGACTCCTAAAAAATGACCTTTTATCTGTTGTAGCAGCACTGTGGGCCCTGGATGGACTCATAGGCATTGTTTTTGAACACACTGATAATAATGCCCGCCCAAAGTGAAAAGGCAGCCAAGTGAGAGCTAAATGGTATTCTGGCAACACCACAGTTACATTCACGAGATTTCTAATCGCGTCATCCGCATTCTTGCCCCTGGCAGAAAGCTTTAAAACAGACCAGGGAGCTTTTGAGAGAGCACAGCATCAGCACCAGCCTAGGAACAGGGTCAGGCAGTGGTTTACTGCAGCACAATGGCGATGTGCTATAAATGTTTGGCAAGGCACATACAGTGACTGGAAAAGGCACGGCCCCGGCAGGCTGGTATGAGATAACACGTGGGAGCCATATGGTGATTGTCCCTGGCCCGCATCGCAGGTGACAGATGTCATTTGTTCATGGCAAACTGACAGAAGAGAGTGGAAAGGAGCTGAGAAATCAGACTTGGAGCATAGGGTAGTGCAAAGGCATCTTCCGCCAGCTCTCCCCAGGGTCTGTGGGTTCTGCCTCGGTCAAGGACGTGGTTTTCCCTTCACATCTTCATGCCCATACAGAAATGCCCAGTCTCCTGCCTCTGTTCAGTGGGGTTTTTGGAGCTGCACGTTGTCCACAGGTGATGAGGTGATGATGGGGTTTCTGCACGCAGCTCTGTACCCGCAAGGCAGAGTACTTGGTGGGGAAAAACAGGATGAACAAAGGAGCAAATAACTGCTGACTTTCACTTCACAGTACTGACATGCGATTCCAAATCAATAATTCGCAGAAGGGCAGGGAGGATATGCAGTTTCAAGAAATACATTTAATATTAGAATCTAATTTCATGTTTCGAAGGTTTAAGTGTACATTATATGTGCTTATGCAATTCATATCCCGAAATATTGATGTAATTTATGTTTAGAAAATGAAAAGATACCTATTACTTACATAACACAAACTTTAGAAAATAAAGCTCAACTAAATCCTTTTGCTTGATCAGGAGAGGAAAAGCATCCTTAGAGTGTTACATGAGAATCTCCAGGGCTGAGCATTTTTTTTTAATTTTCATTAAAAGATGAGATTGAAATGCTTTTCAGTTAGAAATAGGATTGAGTCCTCTGTAAAACAGTGCTCCTTTTATCTTTGTATTTAAAATTAAAATAAGGTAAAACCAATATCTATGAAATACTTAATTACATGCGAGGCATTATACCTCAGCAAGTAACTGCTTCTGAAATACGGATCAGTGAAGGAAAAGGGTTGCATATCCAGATAATTCTTCACTTCTGATGGCATGTTCCCCTAATATAGTTTAAAATAGGAATTGCTTGTCAACTGCACTCAAATATTTTTAAAATGTCAACTACAGGGGCTCCTGGCCGGTTCAGTCAGTAGAACTTGCAACTCTTGATCTCAGGGTTGTAAGTTCGAGACCCACGTTGGATGTAGAGATTACTTAAAAATAAAATTTTTTTTTAAAATGTCAACTGTACTCAAATAAAAAAGACAAATACAACATGAATTGCAAAGCAATAATAATAACATCTTATATACAACTTTTGAGGAAGACATTTATGACTATGTGAAGTCAATAAATACTTTTTGGTGACCATAACTCACTATGTGACGTGCTGTGCCTCCATTTACCTCCCTCCAATCCATCTCCACATGGATGCTTCACCAACAGTAACCTTTCTGAAATATTAACCTGGTTGCCTCTCCCAGCTCTGCAAACACCCCACCCTTCGCCTTGATTTCACTGGTTCCTGTGGCCAACATGTTTAAGTCCAGCTTCTGTAGCATGGCTTAGAAAGCCCAGCATGATCTGNCTCCCCCCCCCCCCGCCACTCCCCCACACCCATGCTCTGGCCACGCGAAATTGCTCTCATTCTCTGCAAAACCATCTCTCTTATCCAGCCCCTCACAATGCTGGGCCCCTGTCAGGAGTACTCTCTCCCTATCCTGAGCCCACCAATTCCTTGGCTTCGCCTGGCCAAGCCCTGGTCATTCTTTAGGTCTCAACTCAGAAGTCACTTCCTCCCGGAAGCCTTTTCTCAGCTCTTAAGTCTGGGTTAGTTATTCTTCCTCCACTAGCACCCTTTCCTTCCTCTGTCATAACACATTTCATACTATATTGTAATTGCCTGGTTGCTTGTCTTCTTCCTCCATTAAACTGTAAGCTCCATGAGGATAGACAGCATGATTGCCCACCACTATATCCACTAGGGTCCACCACAGTGCCAGGCTCATAGTAAGTGCTTGATAAATCTGTGTTGAATGGATGAATGTGTTTCTTTATTCTCCTCAACTTCAGTGGTGCATAATATGCTCTCTTGCCTTTGTCTCGTTTCAGTCTGTGATGCTTCTCTTACATAGCCAGAGGCGTTACATCTTTGAGTATGACCAGTCAGACTGTCTGCTCTCGGTCACCATGCCTAGTATGGTGCGCCACAGCTTACAAACCATGCTTTCGGTGGGCTACTACCGGAACATCTACACCCCACCAGACAGCAGCACTTCTTTTCTCCAAGACTACAGTCGAGATGGCCGACTGCTACAGACCCTGCATCTGGGAACAGGGCGCAGAGTGTTATATAAGTATACCAAGCAAGCAAGGCTGTCCGAGATTCTCTATGATACCACTCAGGTCACATTAACCTATGAAGAGTCTTCTGGAGTGATTAAGACAATACACTTGATGCATGATGGCTTCATCTGCACAATCAGATATAGACAAACAGGTTTGTTGTGAAAGGGTGGTAATGTGTACAGCCATTATCAGTATTTTCTTATGAAATGTTTGCTGGCCACAGTGTGAAATAGAATCATTAACCTGTAGACATTCAATCCAATACACATTCCCTTTACTTGTAAATTACCTTCCTTTGAAAATTAAGAACCTATTATAGGCTGCGTGAAAGGTGATTTCTTGGGAAACCACCACACATTTCTTTGTCCCTGTCTCGGCTTTCAGAAAAGTTAAGATCAGAGAACCTAGTCTAACCATGTGCTCATTCCTAACGCACCACCAAGTCGTCCCAAAGATGCAGCTGCAAGATTTGAGCCTCATTGAAACGAGCTCAAGCCCCACATGGCCTCTGCAAGCCTCAGCTGGTGGCAAAATATGTTCAAAAGTCAGAACTTTTGAATATATTTCATCCCTTGAGCTTGTGAAATATCCAATTTCTGTTACTTTAACGCTGGACTCTGTGGAAATCTGACCTGCTGATTCTTAGCATGGGTTAAATGAATTAAAAGTATTGTTATCAGTGATTATAACAAGCATGTTTATAACATCAGTTTCATCACCTCAAGCTACTGGATGGGTTATTACTTACATAGGCCCTATAATTAAATTATCCTATAGCTATAACATACAGTATTTTTTTCATATTTAATGACCACAACTGTGGGAGCACGTATCTATGAAGTGATACGCCCAGGCAGAGAGGTCAACCTCTAGTGTCTTATTTCCAATGTAAAAGCATCACTGCTAAGGAAAATAACCTTTCTGATTGTTCAACATTACACATCTAGCTCTGGTCTCATCATTTTTATTTTGATTCCTCAGGACCTCTTATTGGACGCCAGATCTTCAGATTCAGTGAAGAAGGCCTGGTGAATGCTCGGTTTGACTACAGCTACAACAACTTCCGCGTCACCAGCATGCAAGCTGTGATCAATGAAACCCCTTTGCCCATAGACCTCTACCGATACGTTGATGTTTCTGGTAGAACAGAGCAGTTTGGAAAATTCAGTGTAATTAATTACGATTTAAATCAGGTCATAACTACTACAGTGATGAAGCACACCAAGATCTTCAGCGCCAACGGACAAGTTATTGAAGTCCAATACGAAATCCTAAAGGCAATTGCCTACTGGATGACTATTCAGTATGATAATATGGGGCGCATGGTAATATGTGATATAAGAGTGGGAGTGGATGCCAACATAACAAGATACTTCTATGAATACGATGCTGATGGGCAACTGCAGACTGTTTCCGTCAATGACAAAACCCAGTGGCGTTATAGTTATGATCTGAATGGAAACATCAACCTCTTAAGCCATGGAAATAGTGCTCGTCTTACTCCTCTCCGATATGACCTCCGAGACCGCATCACCAGACTGGGAGAAATTCAGTATAAGATGGATGAAGATGGCTTTCTGAGGCAGAGGGGAAATGACATATTTGAATATAATTCTAACGGTCTGCTGCAGAAAGCCTATAATAAGGCTTCGGGCTGGACTGTGCAGTATTACTATGATGGGCTCGGGCGACGTGTCGCCAGTAAGTCCAGCCTAGGGCAGCACCTTCAGTTCTTTTATGCAGACCTTGCGAATCCCATAAGAGTTACTCATTTGTACAACCACACGAGCTCAGAGATCACATCCCTATATTACGATCTCCAAGGTCACCTCATTGCCATGGAGCTAAGCAGTGGTGAAGAATATTACGTAGCCTGTGATAATACTGGCACGCCACTGGCTGTGTTCAGCAGCCGAGGTCAGGTGATAAAAGAGATATTGTACACGCCTTATGGGGATATCTACCATGACACTTACCCTGACTTTCAGGTCATCATTGGTTTCCATGGAGGACTCTATGATTTGCTTACTAAATTAGTGCACCTGGGGCAAAGGGATTATGATGTTGTTGCTGGTAGGTGGACAACGCCTAATCATCACATATGGAAACAGTTGAACCTCCTTCCGAAGCCATTCAACCTCTACTCCTTTGAAAATAACTACCCAGTTGGCAAAATTCAAGATGTTGCAAAGTATACCACAGGTATAAAGCTTTACGCTAAACTTGAAATAACTCGGTGGTGTTTATCAAATAATCTCAGTGCCTTTTGTAAATATGCTTCCTCTTCCTGCCAGTTTGCCCACAAGTTATTATGCAGTCACCCGCTTCCTTAGTTTTCTAGGGCGAGCAAAGCCATGCAGGTGGCATAGTACATGATGCTTGTGCATCCCAGTACATCTTTCCTTTCCTTTTATGCTTGCTGTTTGTAGTTTTCACTCTTTAAAGCTTAGACGAGTGATTTCATTTTAAAAATTCAGAATTATGTTCCATCAAATAAACTTAATATTCTGGTCTATGTGGCCTCAAGTGCCACCATCACATTAAGAGTTTCAATGCAGAGCACCTGGGAGGTTCAGTCAGTTGAGCATCTGACTCTTGGTTTTGGCTCAGATCACAATCTCACAGTTCGTGAGTTCGAGTCCCACATCAGGCTCTATGCTGACAATGTGGGATCTGCTTGGGATTCTCTCTCTCTCTCTCTCTCTCTCTCTCTGTCTCTCTCTCTCTGCCCCTCCCCTGCTCACTCTTTCTGTCTCTGTCTCAAAAAATAAATTTTAAAAAAATTTTATAAAAAAGAGTTTCAATGCTGTAAACCTAACCCATCTCTGTGATTCTCCATGAATCAAAAGGTTTCCCAGTAGAGAGTGGATCGTAGGCTTTAGAGCAGGTGATAGAAGGGGGAGTTCTATCCCTAACTTCCCACTGGCTGAACATATTGAAGGCAAGGGAGACATCGTTCAAGCTTTTCCCCAAAGGTTGTAAAGCATGCACTTCAGCATTTGTTTTTCTTTTCTCTTCTGTCCCTCCCAGACATTGGAAGTTGGCTGGAGCTGTTTGGTTTCCAGCTACACAATGTTCTTCCTGGGTTCCCCAAACCCGAATTAGAAAATTTGGAGCTAACTT
>NW_027527459.1:1563281-1566530 GCF_008692635.1 Crocuta crocuta | reverse complement strand
GTTCGAGCCCCGCGTCGGGCTCTGTGCTGACTGCCAGCTCGGAGCCTGGAGCCTGTTTCAGAGTCTGTGACTCCCTCTCTCTCTGACCCTCCCCTACTCATGCTGTCTCTCTCCTAGAAATAAATAAAACATTTAAAAAAAATTGTTAAAAAAAAAAAACAAGAGCATCCAACACCATGAGACGGCATTAACATATATTTCCTTACTTGTTTTTGAGTCATCTTGAATATTCACTAAGATGTCCACAATTAATGAGGAGGTAGAAAAAAAACCTCCATGAGGAAAGGATCAGGGAATCGGAGCTTTTAGAAAAGGCAAGACCAGCATGGCACTTGGTGACTGCTAAAGTAGGCAAACAGGAGGAACTCAACTTTTAAAATTCTGCAACAGCCTCCCAAAGGCAATCGTGGATTCTGTATAGAGGAAACTGTTCACTGACATATGTAAAATCTTCAGATTTCCAACAGCAAAATCATTTAGGGTGTGGTGTGTTAAAAGCACGGGAAGAACAAAATTAAATTATTCTGACAAAGAAAAAGTAAATAAGATCAGTGAAGTAAAAGTAATAGAGTATAGGGATAAAGTCCCCGGGAAAACAGGAATGCCAGACTATTCACAGTTTAGCAGGTAATTTCATCAAGAGCATGAGGAACAAATGGAAGGAGGAAGTAACTTTTCTTTTCAATTGAAAGAAATAGAGGAGTGTCTCTTTGCAACAAAAAATCACCTCAGCAAAATAAAACTGAAATTTGGGTGGGAGGGATTGAATTTTAAGTGTAAAAAATTATAAGGGAAAGGCGATTTTAAATGGGTACTATAGGCTTATCCCGAAATACATAATAATATGTAAAAGTAATTTTTGTAATTAAAAAGCCATTAAAAGTCCTTTTTGTAATTAAAAGCCCTTTAAAAATGTTAATCAAAATGTTGAAAATTGCTGAAGCTCTATTATGGCTACTTGGAGGTTCACTGTTCTCTTCTCTCTATTTCTTAGTATGTTTGAAAATATCCTTTCTATTTCCTTTGAAAATAGAAAGGGTATTTTGGTTTTGTTTTGTTTTTTAAGTCCACGTAAGAAGATCAGTGATCTTCTTGCTGCCTTGCTGTGGTTATTTATAAGGTCATAATCTGTTTCAAAGCAAGAATAATGCCTAAAGCCATCTCTACTCCTCACTGTGGCTAACGTATTACACCACGAACAGTAACAAACAGCTAGTCAGTATTAGTTAAGTTGGTGAAAATGCAAGGTCTTTGTTTTGGGGGCACTAGCCCCACATAACTTGAAGTGACTTCTAGCTCCAAGATTCTAGAACATTTCCTTAGGTTTAACTCACCAAGACCTCAAGAAATTTAGCCAGGTGGCCAAGTAGCCCGTTAGTCTTGTCTTTGCCAAATCTCTGATCAAGAGAGTCCAAATTTGGCTTGTTTTGAAATCACTCACCAGCACCGTAAAGCAAGAAGGTGCTTTCCACCAGTCTCCGAGCATGACAGGTGTCTGACCCTGTGCTGCACTTTTGCACTGTGCCTTTCTTCTCTCCTAGACTATCCTAGGTATTCAGTGTGAGCTCCAGAAACAGCTCAGGAATTTCATTTCCCTGGACCAACTTCCTATGACTCCCCGATACAATGATGGACGGTGCCTTGAAGGAAGGAAGCAACCGAGGTTTGCTGCTGTTCCTTCTGTTTTTGGAAAAGGTATAAAATTCGCCATCAAGGATGGCATAGTAACAGCCGATATTATAGGAGTAGCCAATGAAGATAGCAGGCGGCTTGCTGCCATTCTCAATAATGCTCATTACCTGGAAAACCTACATTTTACCATAGAGGGGAGGGACACTCACTACTTCATTAAGCTTGGGTCTCTGGAGGAAGACCTCGTGCTCATCGGGAACACTGGGGGGAGGCGGATTCTAGAGAATGGTGTCAATGTCACTGTGTCCCAGATGACTTCTGTGTTGAATGGGAGGACTAGACGGTTTGCAGATATCCAGCTCCAGCATGGGGCTCTGTGCTTCAACATCCGGTATGGGACAACTGTCGAAGAGGAAAAGAATCACGTGTTGGAGATCGCCAGACAGCGCGCTGTGGCCCAGGCCTGGACTAAGGAACAGAGAAGGCTGCAAGAAGGAGAGGAAGGCATTCGAGCATGGACAGAGGGGGAAAAGCAGCAGCTTCTGAGCACTGGGAGGGTACAGGGTTATGATGGGTATTTTGTTTTGTCTGTCGAGCAGTATTTAGAACTTTCTGACAGTGCCAACAATATTCACTTTATGAGACAGAGCGAAATAGGCAGGAGGTAACAAAAAAAATCTCTGCCTTTGCGTCACCAAAGACTGCCTGTTTTTAAAACATAAAATGGTTTGTTGTATTGGTTTTCTAGATCAGAACTCTGTATATGTAAATATGGAGGAAAAACATATCCAACTGCCTTTCAATGTGACGGAAGATGGTATTTTAATATTGTTTGTTTAAACTCTTTAAGAAATGAGAGATTTTTAGTTCTTGTGTGGCAGTATTCAAAATGACACAAGTAAAACAGCTAAAAAAAAAGTTTCCAGAAAGCACCACTTTAAATTTGCCGAACCATGCACATGTTCAAGTATAAAGAACCCAAGGTTCTATATATCTCTATTGTGACACAAAAGTTTCATGTTTAACTGTTGGCAGAACTTGTGGACTATCGGAAAAGGTGGTGCGATAGTGTTCTGAACCTTGCATTTCGAAAGACTGCCAGCCCTTTCACATTTTCCAGACCCGTTATAGGAAACTTAAGAAGAGGTGGAAAATGTCCTCCGCCACCATCTCCCAGAGTCACGACCCATTTGCCCTTCCTCCCTGATTATTCCTCCTTGCTTGTTAAAGTAAATGCCATGTTGTTGTGCTGTGTTTTGGCATGTGGTGGCCGGGTTCTGCTTACCATGCTTCCCTGTGGGTGTGGTAACCAGACTGAATTGCCACTATTTGCTCATGTGTACGTGATACCAAGGCAGCTGGCCAATGGAACTTCTCCTGCACAACCTGTTGTGACTTCATTTTAACCAAATTATCTGGCTGTATTGGCATCAGGTAAACATAGCTTTTATTAACCTGGGTAGGAATGACTCATTTATATATAGGGTGTGTTTTGGTCATAGTTTCACATTAGTGATTCTGTATTTATACACTAATCCAATGGTTTTGTGCACACGAAAGGTAATTTACTACAGATGATTTTGGAACAGAAAAAAAAAAAAAAAAAGGGCTTAAGCA